>NC_138148.1:17867300-17894800 GCF_964199315.1 Orbicella franksi | reverse complement strand
GTAGTCTAGCAAACAAATTTCTGCTCTCGGACAGGCCCCCAATGTTACGAGTATCGTTGTAGAGCAGGGTTGTTTCCAGACAAAACTCAGGATCGCTGGTAACAGCAACAAACTAATTTATTTCCGTAAGGTAACTTCACGAATTTACAGCACTAAGCGTCTTCAAATTTGAACCAATCTCTCTTACAGAAGAAACTCTCGCTCTCATATACATGAGGCTTACAGTTCTAGAAACCTCTATTAGGAGCTAAATTAAGTAGTTTGACACAGTTTCTAATCTGAATAATTACATAAGGATTAGAATGTTCTGGAATGTTCTTACACAAATTGGTCTCGGCTGAATGACTTCCGGTTCTAGATTGTTCTAGAACTTGACTTGGACAATTTTTCGTAACACCGCACTTAGAGAGTTAACTAGGTTTATTTTTTAGAAACCTGGTTAGAAATTCTAAACAACTTAACTCGGTTAAAGGTTGGTTATAATAAAATAACAGGGTTATATTTTATGAGCGGCCGCACTGAAATGGGTTATGAAGTGGGTTAAACTCAATTGACGTCATGAGATAAACCACCAAATGGCAGACTTCGAAGACCCTGTTCAGTCTGTTGTTATATTCTCGATTCTTTTTCTTTGTTTTCGTTTCCTTTCTCTCCACTCACGGCTAAGGCAGTCCCTCTTCCTTCTAATGCGCACTATGCAAATTTCTAAGGCAGTTCTTTTAAACATGATGTTAATTTCGCGTGGACGTCAGAGTGTTCTCCATCGCCGTCGAATGAGTCGTCCTCGAGTCTGGGTATATCCGAGAGACCAGCGATGGTTTGGGGAAATCCATAGGAATCCTGCCATGCATGACTTTTTAGAGAGCACTTTCGAATGAGCTGCGACTCCTTTCACGCCCTTTGTCGTATTCTGTCGCCATTTATGGCGAAAAGAAACACCCACTTCCGTGCAGCGCTGATCAGATTGCTGATAAGAGACCACTAACCTGGGTTAAAGCACGGAAAAAGGCGGTTTAAAATTAACCTAACCCGGTTAAAAATCTATTGTTTATCAATTGATTTCCATGGTAACCGTAAAGCCGGTTTAAGTTCCATGAACAGCCGAAATTAGAGGCCGCACACGATTTTCGGTAACCCGGTTAACCGTAATTAATTAATTGGAAATAACCCGGTTAACTCTCTAGTGCGGCCGCGGCCAATATAGCTTTTTATGAGATTCTCTTCATATCGTAGGTGTCGACATTTTCCAGATTTAGTTGAATTTCTCGAATTTTCCGCCGCAATTCCAATAGCTTTACTTCTTAGAGCGCGCTTTTAAAAATAAGAAAATTTGTATTTCGACATACCGCGGCATTTCAAGAGCTGGTTTCCATGAAAACACCAATAACATTTGTGTTTTAGCTTCATAATATTCAAGCGAAAGTGGAGGAATAATTGCACAACTGTGGTCATACATGAGGCGTCCTTTCTGAAAAGATAAATATACTGCGTCTGTGACAATCAATTAGTTTTGTGGGAAGGGGACTGGGTGGGGTAACTATAGGTACCCGTGTGTATTACGCGAAACACGACCCACTTACGTTGCTTTCTAAGATAACTTGACGAAAATATATATATGGTTTTGCAAATCTCATTCTATCCTTGTGGTGCTATTCTCTTAAGAACAAATGAAATCTGCTCCAAACGCATGCGCAGATTAGTTAGCGTCAAAGACGACTATATCTTGGCATTCTCGTCCCCAGAGGCAGCCCTCCTTTATGTCAGCACCAAGAATCGCGACCTCTGGGAAGCTCCAATTTTCTGAGCATGCGCAGAGTAATCGTTTCGTATTCTCAGCCAATAAGATTTGTCAGACTTGACTCTGAGCATGCGCAGAATGACAGCAAGTCCTTAAATCGCGGACGTCCGGTTTTGGACCTTCCCAGAGGTTGATCCCAGAGGTCAGGATTCTTGGTGCTGACCAAAATGAGCGCGACTTCTGGGGACAAGAATGATATGTTACGAACGGTGAGTAGTTTTCCTTGTGGTAGAATTAACATAACATGTAAGACGCATGCGTTCTAGAATTGCTAGTGTGATAAACTCCGTTCTCGAGTTCAGATGCACGCTTTTTTTATTTTTTGAGTAATGTCACACTCTCGTTTTGGCCAGGGATAGCAGCTGTATTTCAGGTAACGTCAGTTCTCCTTTTTTTAGTGCAAAGAACGCTTCTGTGAATGTGTATGTTCTGGGATCTTCCCAAGCTCGATTCAAGAAATGTCGTCTGCTGTTTTATAACAATTAGGTGTCAGATAAAGAATGGAAACATATTGCTTCTCCCCAGCTTGTTTATTTCCTCTTCTATGAAAGAGAGCCAAAAGTTCATATTCAGCCGAAACATTCTCGCGTTAGCTACATGTAAAACTAGTAAAATTTGTGACAAAAGAAACTTCGTTATAATTGGACTTTTTGCTGCAGACTCCGCGGCACTTACTGAAACCGCCAATTAATTTCATCAGTCGATGAGGTGACTGTGGGATATAATTTCGGTCAAGTATAGATCTCTACCCTCATTACTTCTCGTTGATACGCTCCTCAGTTGTGTTACTTGATAGCATTGTGTATTAGTTTGACGTGATTTTATTGTTAACACCAAAGCTGACAACAGAATAAGAACGCAATCTTCCGTGACTCGACGTGACTATTTGATAATTAGATTAGTTCTTGTTTATCCGGGAAATGAAATTTTGAGTTTTGAATTCAACAAAATCGTTCCTCTTCGACTTTTCAGTAGATATTTCACCTTTACTTTCCATTTATCTCCAGCAGTGAGTAAAAAAATGCACATCTCGCTTATATTTTCGTGGAAACAAAGGTACCTTGTTGCACACATTGGCGAGGAAAACAAAACTATCAAGTTCCAAACGTTGGCGTGAAAAGTACACTTGTCACGTTTGCTGCAATGACTTTAAAGTCGTCTTGACAAACGGTAATAGTAAGCTATTGGGCCATGAAAGAAAACACAAACATGAAATATACACACTGCTAAGATTATGCCTTATCAAGTTTTTGTTAGCTCATATTCCGCTCATATTAGTTGACTACCAAAGGAGAGAACGGCATGGGTGAGGACCTATGTGACTACTGTATCAGAGCCGTAAATTACACTCTGCACTATCTGAGATTGTCTCACTAGTTATGTTACTGGCGGTTCAATGCGGAGGGAGTTCTGGTATCACAGAAACTGACGAATTTTCAATGGTGCGTTTAAAGCGGCGGATGCTTTCCACCTCACAAGACTGTGTTTTTACTTATAAGATTTGAATACTTTTTGCTCGTGCTCGTACGTGTTTGCCTAGGTTTCTTACACTTTTGGACTACGCGGACTCTTGTGAAATACGCAGTGACTTTACTGTAAGATGCGAAGTGAAATCGACGTCTTTGACGTGGAATGTGAAATTGACGACATTCCTTATCAGTACCTAAGATTTTTTTGTGAGAATTGTAATTTGTATTCTTGGAAAGCTAAGCATATGTAATAAATTTTGGATAGAAGAAAAAAGTATATACAACTTTTACATGCGTAAACCAGCGGAGGGAAAATTGCCTCTGCAAGTATGTTTTTCGTATCGGATGTATCGTGTTTACTGGCATCGTTACTTGACAAAGCATGCAGTAAGATTATAGCTTCATTTTTTACCGTAGCACCGCTTTCATTAACAACTGTAATTCCCAGAAATAATGTGAATAAAAAAAAAACCGTCCTTAATTAATGATGAATTGTGTTGCTAAAATTGAAAACAAATTGCAACACATTTCAGACAAAATATTATTTACATGCGGATATGGGATTTCGCTATAGCAGGACTGGTTATCGGTAATTGTCGATACATAGATAGGACTGATGTACAATTAACTACTTCTTCCGATGTATTTCGAATCAAATTAGACAGCATTTAAAATTTGTAAGTATTTTAGCTCATCCCTGGCTGTCAAGGCAGATTATTAAACACGCTCTGAGTTTTCGGCTCACACAAAACATTTATAAATCGAAAAAATGCTTTTTCGATAAAAGAAAACCGAAGCGGGTTAGTCTGACATGTAATTTTAAAGAAATTTCCAAGGCATTTGAAGTTCCCTCGGTAACCCCTAAGAAATTTAATAAAATTCACCTTAAAAAATGCGTGCAGTCGCTATGCATCACTGAACACGAAAACACGAAAAACCTAGCGCCAGTCTACGAAAAATAATGAATCAAAGCTTGCAACATGGAAGCTTTTTATAAATACTGGTAAGACTGGTAAATGAAGAATAGAATTTCATTCAACCATTTTCCCTGTTATAGAAAAAAAGCGGCAAACTGATATATACATGCAAAACCCGTGATTCACGCCGTTTTAGCGTCTTTTCGTGAAAATATATTAAGGCTGAAGGGTTGAAAATTTTTGGCGACTAAAATACTTGTGCTGGTGACCAAACCTGAAAACTTTCCGTGAGCCGAACCCAATACATTGAATTAAGTACATGAAAAGTTCGGCGTTTGAATCAATTAAGAACGGCTATTTGAATTTGGAACGGCTCAGCCGTTCTTCTTGCCTAGCTCAGCCGGGAATTTCGGCTTGGAACGGCTTTGATTCAGACGTCGAACTTTTCATGGGCCGAACCTAATGCATAAATTATTATAACGTATTTTACAAGCAGTTTTCACTTTGCCTGTAAATCGCTGACATTTCGATGTGATTTGGTTTAAACTAAATAAAGTTCGGCGAATTAAGTTCGACGTCTGAATCAACAGGTGTACTTTTGATAATTTGGGTCGGTCCAAATTCGAATTAAGTTCGGCTCATGAAAAGTGCGGCGTCTAAAACTGGGCCTTAGGGGCCAGCTGTCCCCAAGGTTTTTTCTTAAAATTCGAGTCCCCGTCTAGCGAGGAGCTTCAATTTCTTGCGCAAATCAAGTCAACGACAGTTCTGCCGGGCAAAAATATTTTTTAAAAAATGAAAAGTATAACTGATAGCTGCCTCTTTTCGTTCCTTGCGATGCGCCGTTCGCTTGCAATGCGTGCCTTTACAAGGGCCTTCCGCTGAAAAATTGTCGGAAAGCATTTTTCAAAGACCTACTTCTTGTGTTTCCACCCACAAGCTCAAATCGGTATTCAGTTTTGAAAGAGTCGTCTGTGAAATGCTCGTTGCACACATACACATTTTTGAGTTTTTGTGGCATGAATCTCTCATCCCGACGTAGCTGTTCGAACCACTTCTTTGGCAATTTTTTGTTCTTTGCAGGCAAATTAAGGAAAGTCACTCCTCCTTCCCTATCCTTTTCGGTTCGGGTTTCACAGCCCGGGGCCCAACATTTTAGCTCATAGCTGAATAAACGAATTTAGAACAGAAAAGAGCTTTAGCCTTTGAGCTTCGCGTCAATTCGGACTGAATGACGTCCCGGATATGCGGCCTGGCCTTCAATATCCTTTCAAAATGGCGGCTCCCAGTGTCGAAATTTTCACTTCTTTTTCATTGGGATCGCATCCACTTCAGAAGCTAAAACAACGGTGAGTAACTCAACTCAATGTGAACTTTTTCTTGGTGATGGAAAAAATACACAGCTTTTGGAGTGACCTTCTCCTTTAATGCGGATTTAATGCATAAATTAATTGTCTAACGGGAATGAAGTGACCAATCCAACCATCACTATACCCCATGGTATGACGTACATACCATGAGGTAGAAAGGTTTACTGGAATCGGTTGATCGATTGGGTAAGTGATTCTGCCTTCATCACATTAGGGCAAATTGCTAACTCAACAAGAAACAGTTTACTCTATCGCAGCAACTCGTCCATTTAAAATGACAATGTAAGCATACTATAATCACCAAATTCCGAAAAAATTCTCTACGTGGTGTTCCCTAACAAATACTCCTTCTTTTCATTTTAGCTATTTAACACATTACGGAAAGAAAACACCTTGCTTCTTAATTTTCTGAAATTACAAAAAAAATATTGTTGCTTCCATTTCGGTTGGACAGTGCATGAATTTACTATTCATTTGTGAATAGTTCTAAGCTTCTCTAATACAGCCCTATGTATAAAATACTAATATGTCCAAGTCTATAAAATAAAATAGTAAACTAGAATGAGGCGCATTCATTTACAAAATTATGGGTACAAAAACCTTTGCGGATACACATTGACACGACTCTGATGTATTTATAACCAAGAGAAAAGTATTTTCCTACAAACTCAGTGTTGGCCAGTTAGCTCTTTACACTAAAAAAAGCTAATGAAATTTAGCAGTCTCGTAATAACAAATCGACAGAGTCACCCCATCTTTCTTGATAGAAGGACTGAACAACCTAAGAGACAAGACAAAACAACACTGTTAGCTATTATCGAGAATAACGTTTGATCACTTTATTAATTTTCTCTGAAGCTATTGCAAAATTCAATTCCTTGTAGGAATAAAAAAAGAGTGTCACGGCGACCACAAAGGTACAGCGTAAGTAGGGTAGTATTTTTCAGCATAAGTTTGCGCTTTTCAGAACACGTTTTATGAATTGTGTCAATAAATTAGGTCATTTGAGATTTTCAAGAAACGTCAAAGTATTGTTATTTGTGCGAGACAAATAAAACTTCACCGAGTTGAAACTTCAATATTACTTAGTTTCCGATTGTATCATCTCAACATTTAACAAACACCTAAGTACCTTTAGCTATATTGAAGTTCATCTAATCGCCTTTAGCCAAGTCCAAGGTAACATCATCACCGATGAGTACAAATGGAGCCCAGTGCTTTATTTCGCTAAATCTCTTGGAATCTCTGAGACACGTCATGGCGCGATTCAGCGATTCACTGGAACTTCTTCCTTCTGCTAGGTGAAGGTAGAAACTCTTCATGAACTCCAGAGTGGCTTCGTCCTCAATTGCCCACAGGGACACAAGAACAGAACGAGCACCGGCACCCAAAAAGGCTCGTGCAATGCCAACCACACCCTCAGCCTTAATCTCACCACGGCCACTATGGCAACAACTTAGCACAACCAGTCCTGCTCGCATTTGAACTCTCATTACATCACACATTGTCAGCAAGAAGTCTTCCTCAATAGGGATCTGGGATGCTCGTGTAGGGTTTGGTGCCAAAGCAATTGCTCCTGTTTCTATGCTACCATGTGCTGCAATGTGCACTAAAGCAACTGAGGAGAGTTTTCTCAACACTTGAACTTTTGTTGCTTCTTTTCCAGTGAGGGGAACAGTGTGGAGTATTTTCCCAATCATCTCTACTTCCGTCTTTGCAAATGGCAGCTGTTCTAGCTTCAACCCACAATAACGAACTTGCTCTAAGCATGGATCACCCACAAGCAGCGCCCCAGACTTCTTATGGTAATCTGGTAAACAATCTCTGATCAATTTCAAACTATTCAATGACGGAATGACCCGGATTCTGAAAGACTCGCTCAAGTACTTTGAATTAGAATCCATGAATGCAGCATAAGGAGCCAAGCACAATGGACCTTCGGGAACAAATATCAGTTCATTGCCATTAATCAAGTCTTTGATGGGGCTAATGATGACGTCATACAATGTTCTTAAGGGATTGGCATCTGAGTGCGTTAGTTGGGTTATGGCTTGATGCCTCTTCTTTGACAGGTCTCCCCCGCTTTTCCTATCCAATGAACGATCCTCGCATTTCACACCACTACGGACACCAATTTTCTCATTAGCGTTGTGGATTAAAGACTCCAACACTCTGCTGGCATTTTCCTTCGAATTATTATCGCTGATTTGTTTTCTTGTTAATTGAACATCTTTTCCATTTTGAATAATCCAGAAAATTATCTCTCTTTCGTGAACTGCCATGAAGACTGTATCTGAAGGGAGGCAACTTAATGTGTCGTAGATCGATTTTTCCCCAGTATATGGTGTTTTAGTTTCGTACTTTGAATTCATAAGATCTCTTAGAGCTTGTGCACGTCCTTGCTCAACAGCAAACAAAGCCTCAACTTCGTCACCTTGTTCTAAAATCAGACGCCATAATTTGGTATAAGCCACATTATTAACATTGCGATAGTTAATTGTCCACTCATCTTTACCTTCCAGATGCTGCCTAACATCATTGAACAATCGCACGCTAGAATGATAACAATCACGGGCCTCCTTCAAAGAACCTTGAGATTCAAAGCAAATACCAAGATTAGCATACGACTTTCCTTCTCCAGCCCTGTCTCCCACTTCTTTCGCAATTTTTAGATCTAGTTCATGGTACTCGATGGCTTTTTTGAAATCTCCCAGACGGCGATAAGCGATGCCAAGATTACCATACGACCTTCCTTCTCCAGCCCTGTCTCCCACTTCTTTGGCAATTTTTAGATGACGTTCAAGGTAATCGATGGCTTTTTTGAAATCTCCCAGACTTTGATAAGCGTTGCCAAGATTACCATACGACCTTCCTTCTCCAGCCCTGTCTCCCACTTCTTTGGCAATGTTTAGATGACGTTCGTGGTACTCGATGGCTTTTTTGAAATCTCCCAGACAGTGATAAGCGTTGCCAAGATTACCATACGACCCTCCTTCTCCAGCCCTGTCTCCCACTTCTTTGGCAATGTTTAGATGACGTTCGTGGTACTCGATGGCTTTTTTGAAATCTCCCAGACAGTGATAAGCGCTGCCAAGATTACCATACGACCCTCCTTCCCCAGCCCTGTCTCCCACTTCTTTGGCAATGTTTTGATCTAGTTCATGGTACTCGATGGCTTTTTTGAAATCTCCCAGACTTTGATAAGCGTTGGCAAGATTACCATACGACCCTCCTTCTCCAGCCCTGTCTCCCACTTCTTTGGCAATGTTTAGATGACGTTCATGGTACTCGATGGCTTTTTTGAAATCTCCCAGACGGCGATAAGCGTTGCCAAGATTACCATACGACTTTCCTTCTCCAGCCCTGTCTCCCACTTCTTTCGCAATGTTTTGATCTAGTTCATGGTACTCGATGGCTTTTTTGAAATCTCCCAGACTTTCATAAGTGTTGCCAAGATTACCGTACGACCCTCCTTCTCCAGCCCTGTCTCCCACTTCTTTGGCAATTTTTAGATGACGTTCATGGTACTCGATGGCTTTTTTGAAATCTCCCAGACAGTGATAAGCGCTGCCAAGATTACCATATGACCTTCCTTTTCCAGCCCTGTCTCCCACTTCTTTGGCAATTTTTAGATCTAGTTCATGGTACTCGATGGCTTTTTGGAAATCTCCCAGACAGTGATAAGCGTTGGCAAGATTACCATACGACCCTCCTTCTTCAGCCCTGTCTCCCACTTCTTTCGCAATTTTTAGATGACGTTCATGGTACTTGATAGCTTTTTTGAAATCTCCCAGACGGCGATAAGCGTTGCCAAGATTACCATACGACTTTCCTTCTCCAGCCCTGTCTCCCGCTTCTTTGGTAATGTTTAGATCACGTTCATGGTACTCGATGGCTTTTTTGAAATCTCCCAGACTTTGATAAGCGTTGCCAAGATTACCATACGACTTTCCTTCTCCAGCCCTGTCTCCCACTTCTTTCGCAATTTTTAGATCTAGTTCATGGTACTCGATGGCTTTTTTGAAATCTCCCAGACATTGATAAGCGCTGCCAAGATTAGCATACGACTTTCCTTCTCCAGCCCTGTCTCCCACTTCTTTGGCAATTTTTAGATGACGTTCAAGGTACTCGATGGCTTTTTTGAAATCTCCCAGACGGTTATAAGCGTTGCCAAGATTACCAAACGACTTTCCTTCTCCAGCCCTGTCTCCCACTTCTTTCGCAATTTTTAGATGACGTTCATGGTGCTCGATGGCTTTTTTGAAATCTCCCAGACAGTGATAAGCGTTGCCAAGATTACCATACGACCCTCCTTCTCCAGCCCTGTCTCCCACTTCTTTGGCAATGTTTTGATCTAGTTCATGGTACTCGATGGCTTTTTTGAAATCTCCCAGACAGTGATAAGCGCTGCCAAGATTACCATACGACCTTCCTTCTCCAGCCCTGTCTCCCACTTCTTTGGCAATTTTTAGATGACGTACATGGTACTTGATGGCTTTTTTGAAATCTCCCAGACAGTGATAAGCGTTGCCAAGATTAGCATACGACTTTCCTTCTCCAGCCCTGTCTCCCACTTCTTTGGCAATGTTTAGATGACGTTCATGGTACTCCATGGCTTTTTTGAAATCTCCCAGACAGTCATATACGTTGCCAAGAACACCATACGACCCTCCTTCTCTAGCCCTGTCTCCCACTTCTTTGGCAATGTTTAGATGATGTTCATGGTACTCGATGGCTTTTTTGAAATCTCCCAGACGGTAATAAGCGTTGGCAAGATTACCATACGACCCTCCTTCTCCAGCCCTGTCTCCCACTTCTTCGGCAAATTTTAGATGACGTTCATGGTGTTCGATGGCTTTTTTGAAATCTCCCAGACTGTAATAAGCGTTGCCAAGATTAGCATATGACCTTCCTTCTCTAGTCCTATCTCCCACTTGTTTGGCAATTTTTAGATGACGTTCATGGTACTTGATGGCTTTTTTGAAATCTCTCAGAATCTTGGCATCGTTCTTATAACAGGTTTTTTCTTCTGTGTTGGCTTTCACAAATTTGGTAGTTTTCGGTAAAGAGTTGGTATTTTTCTATCAGACAAAAACGCATGTCAGTTAATGACAAAAGTAGGAATATTTGCCTATAAAGTTTACAAAGTACTATTTTCGGGATTTATATAGCTAAAACTATCGATAATAAATAATAATAATAATTTACCAATTTATACAGCGCATATTTACATATTCTGATCAATAGCGCTTTACAATCACCATAAAAATAAAATAAAATTACAAATTATAAAAATACTTTTTAAAAAGATAAGTCTTAAGTCGAGATTTAAAACTGTCAAGTGATGTTGCTTGACAAAGCTCTTCAGGTAGGCCATTGCAGAGTTTCGGAGCTGCTGCTGAAAATGATCTGGCCCCCAATGCCGTTCCAAAGCAACGCTTTGATGGTTAAACACCTCTTGGTCTAGCCTGGACTAATGAGCCGGTGAAAGTCTTGAGAATCTTTAATTCGTATGATAGTGATTGCAATAAACGGAAGAACTTCACAAAGAAAATGGATAATCTTAAGACAAAACTTGCAGCTTGGCATTCACGTAAACTTTCTCCTCAAAAATGATGACGAAGAAGATGATACTTGGTCAGCAATTCCAAAATTTTATGGTAACAAATATGGGGGTCTTAATTTTGTCTTATGCTCCAACTGATAAGAAATTTCCAAAGGATTCAGACATATCATCCTTCTACAAGGATATCTTGTTTTCTTTCCTGGACCTGAAAAGTCTTTATAACTCTGAGGATGAACAAGAGATGATTTTCTTTCATAATAAAGAGATCTTCGTTGACGGGAGGACCATTTTTTTTACGACGATTGCGTTGAAAAGGGTGCCTTCACGCTGCATGATGTAATTGATGCCCATGACAGTTTTTTACCATTTGAACTGTTCCAACAGCATTATTGAATTAATTGTAATTTTTTCAAATATTTCCAAGAAATCTCCGCGAAACTTAGATCTCAAGACTATTATCGGCTTTTTCTCAATAAACGGAAGCCTCAGGCCACTAGTCCAATGAAATGGGACCGCGAATTTGCTGCGACGTCTTCGCCATGGAACCAAATCTTTAATATTCCACGTGTTCGTACAGTGCATTAAGGAAAACATTCTCTACGTAATTTTGAGCTCCATCTTTGGAGCAAATCAGTCCATACTAATAGAGAGAAGCCTGATGTTAAGAGTTTTAAAAACAGTATTAAAAGTAAAGACTTATCACTCCTAATAGGTAATTTTGACAACTCTGATATATGCTGCTAGGCCGCTATACATTTTACATTTTATATATATGTCTGGATTTATGAAAACGGTGTTAAAGACTGAATCAGGTGTTTTTAGTGCAGAATGCATTATTGGGATGGCTTTGGGGGGCTGCCTACCGCTAATGTACTAAGGTGATAATGCGATAAGCTTTAAACTTCAATGTTTGTTGAATTAATTAATTTCAATTAATTAATTAGTCTAAGGACAAGGAAATGGTGGGAATGAGCTGGGAAAGGTACACGTGTACCCTACGTAAAACGCGTTATATCTACGTCAGTTAGTAGTAAACATTGCAAAGCCATATATGTGTTTCAAGTAACCCCTTGCTCTCCTTGTGGTACTATTCTCTTAACAACAAAACCAGTTGGTCCTAAACGCATGCGCAGATTAGTTAGCGTTATTGTCTTCCATACATTAGGTGGAGGATACATTGCATACGGGATAACACACAAATGTTGAGTAGTTTTCCTTATGGTAGAACCCAACATGTAAGAGGCATGCTTTCTAGCATCGTAAGTGTTATATATTATGTTTCCACGCGGTTTTTTATGTCATGTAATGTCAGGTACTAGGTAGCGCCACTTGTCCCTTTTTAGTGCAAACGTTCAACGTATCTTTTAGAATTACCCACAGGTCGGTTCAACAAATATCATCTGCTGTTTTCAAACTACAATAGTATGTTTGTCAGGATTTAAATAAAGAAGGGAAATGTGAAATATCTCATTAGCGGCTTATTTATTTCTCGCCTTAAAGTGCTACTGAAACGAAATTTTCGTATGTGAGATTTTTGCTTAGTAATAAAATTTCAACCTTACTTGGAAACACTGCAGACTATTTTTTGGCATACTGTAAGCGAAAACTACTTTTCCAGCCGTTCGAAGTTGGCTGGTTAAGCCCAAAATTGGCGGCCATCTTGGCACGGCCAAAACGGCCTAGTGACGTCACCAGTTGTATTACTCTCATGCCGCTCTGAAAATTTAGAGTGATTATGGGAGAAGAGAGTACCGTTTGAAGCCACCCAAAAACCATCTCAAGGACACCTCAGAGCTGTAAAGCAGATAATAACAGTGGCCTTAGACATGAAGAGGTGGAGAGTCGAACCTGGGGCTTTTCAGTCTATTTAATTGGATATTTCCAGAATATTTTATGTAAGCAAGCAAACGAGTGCGAGTTCTTAAAGTGCCACTATGATCAAATTCTCCATACCCATTTTTTACGTTTTCGCACACAATAGGTCTTTCCTAGATTTCTTGCCAAATTTCAATCTATTTCGAATGTTAGAACTCATGTTGTTTGGGCCTTTATTTCTGGGAATTTACGGCCGCCATTAATTTTCCTTCTTCCAAGCTGTCTTCCGAAACAAAGTCAGTGCAAGGATTAAACGTGCTAAGGAAAGCTATAGTAGATCACTACTTGAAGAGAACAGCGGCGATTCTGAATCTTTCTGGAGGTCTGTGAAGAAAATAATGCCGGACACGAAACAGAAATCTATTCCGACCTGTATCAAGGCAGAGGGCAAGATTGTTACTGATAAACAAAGCATTTCAGAATTGTTTAACACTTACTTTACTTCTGTTGTGAACAAGTTATTTGAATCATGCCGGTATGCAAGACCAGTTTTTAATTCTACAACCGAGGAGCTGTTTACAAAGAATCATTTTGAGTTCACAGCAGTGGGTAAACCGTTTGTGCTTAAGCAACTTAAATGCCTAAAACTCAAGAAAGCTACAGGTCTAGATGGTCTACCTGCTAGACTTTTAAAGGACAGCGCAGTTGTGATAGCTGACTGTGTAAAACATTTGATAAATCTTTCTATTGAAACTGGTGCAGTCCCGTCTGAATGGAAGCAAGCAAAGGTTGTACCCTTGTTCAAATCTGGAAACAAAGATGATCTGGACAATTACAGGCCTATATCAATTTTACCGATCTTGTCGAAAATTCTGGAGAAAGCTGTCTTCCATCAGCTACATAGCTACCTATCAGAAAACTCTCTTCTCTCGCCTTATCAATCGGGGTTTCGCGCAAATCATTCAACTCAGTTGGCCGTTACCTTCCTTACAGATAAAATTCGTGGTCATATGGACAAAGGGCTATTGACGGGGGCAGTGTTTATTGACCTGAAAAAGGCTTTCGATACTGTTCCTCATGACGGTCTTTTAAACAAGTTGTACAGATATGGAATTCAAGACCAGCCTCTCTCGTGGTTTGAGAGCTATCTCACTAACAGGACTCAGAGAGTGTCCATTGAAAATCACCTTTCTTCTGCCGCCAACATCAGTAGCGGAGTACCTCAAGGTACCGTGTTAGGGCCTCTCTTGTTTATTCTTTACATAAACGATCTTCCTTTGGCCGTTGGTCTGTCTAGTGTTATGTTATATGCCGACGACACCGTTATTTTTACTGCTGCTTCAAACATTGACCAACTACAGCTGAACTTAAGCCTTGATCTCAATAACGTCTCTAACTGGTTAACAGCGAACGGCCTTTTCCTCAACCTAAAGAAAACTGAGTATGTTTTATTTGGAACTCGGCAAAGGCTAGTCAGATCTGAATCTCATAGTCCGCTTTGCATGGAAGGAAAGGAAGTCAACCAAGTAAAGTCGTTCAAGTACCTAGGAGTCTTGCTAGATGAGTGTTTATCTTTCAACGATCACATAAGCTATTTAAGGTCAAAAGTTGCTAGCAGACTTGGCCTCCTGTCACGATTACGAGGTTGTTTAACCACGGAAGCAGCAAATAAGATCTATTTGTCCACGGTGCTACCGATATTAAGCTATTGTGATACGTGCTTTGCCCTCTGGGAAGCACTAACAGAAAGACTCTTGAACGCCTGCAACGACGAGCTGCGAAAATCGTATACGGTTTTAAACCTGACATAGCCACGGAAACAATACTCGAGAACCTACGCTGGCCCTCTCTTACAAAAACCATGGAAAAGCACTGTGCACTGTTAGTTAACAAGTGCTTGGTCGGAGAAGTTCCTCTATACTTTAAAGACTATTTCCTGTTACGCTGCCAGAGCGACAACCAACATGTTTTTAACAGATGCACTAGATCGTCAATCACTGACATTATACTTCCCAAATTTCATTTAGATGTCGCTAAAAAGTCTTTTTATTATCATGGTGCATGCACATTTAATAGCCTTCCAACGAACATAAAGATTTTGCCACCTAAGGAACGTTTCAAGGCGATCTCCGATTTTTTTTCTTAGGTTATTTTTTAGAACATTTTCAATTCGATATCCAATTTTTATGAGAACGCTATTACCTTTTTAAGCTTTTTAATTTTTTAAACATTTCAGCGTATCTTTTAAAGTAGTTAGTTTTTTTTTTTTTATAGATATATATTATTTATACATGCTCTTTTTATTTTACGTTATACAGGGCCCCCGTTGATACCAGTCCTGCGACTGAAGGGGTCACCCTGTTTAAATATTGATTATTATTATTATTATTATTGATTAAGAATTTGAGAAAATGACGTCATTTTGTCAAAAATACCACACGGGTTGAAATTATAATAACAATTAGCACAGCAATTCGCATAAAGAGTGACAAAAACTTTGGCTTATATATTCGTGCAATTTTTAACATTAATTGTTATTATAATTTCAACCCTCGCGGTATTTTTGAGAAAATGACGTCATTTTCCCAAATTTTCGACCGAGACTTGGAACAAGGAAAATTAATGGCGGCCGTAAATTCTCGGAAATTAAGGTCCAAAAACCACGAGTTCTAATGTTCGTAAAAGATTGAAATTTGGCAAGATATCTAGGAAAGACCTAATGTGTACGGAAATGTAAAGAAATGAATATCGAGAATTTCATCATAGTGGCACTTTAAATCGCAAAATGATCGGGACACTTGGTCAAATAGCCAGCACTCAATTAAACAATATCTACACTCATAAAGTAAAACAGACACGAAAACAAGAGAAAGCGGCTTTTGAAAATATTATCCGGAGTGCTGCTGCACGAATCGCAGCAACAACGCTTCGAGTTTTCGAGTCGCTTCCCTTCGAGGAAACCATGGACGCTTTGTGAGTTTCACCGCGGACGGGATTGTGCTACAGTGACCTTTAGTCCAGTTGTATCTGCCACATCCTACAAGTTATCACAACAGCAACAATTTAGGAAACCCTCTTCTTTTATATGGAGGGAGCGAATTTTAAACTATAAAGGTAAACTAAGCTGCGATGACCCTACAGAGAGAAAGCGTGACAATGTCGGCAGCGAAAGGTCATATATGCAAATTAGTTCAAATTCTGTTTAATAAACCTTCGAAAGGAGTGTAAACAAGAGACGTTTTAACGAATTGCTTTGAACTTAGATACTATTAAATGAAGATCATAGACATAAGTATGCGCTAAAGAACTCAAAGTAATCCATCGGCCATAAAATATTGCAATTGGAGATACGTGTAAAAGAGAAGCGAAATTCCCGCTTTGTTTACACTGATACGTGTGCGGCGATAAAGCAAACCCTGCTGTCGATCACAATTTTCAAAGATACTCTTTGTCTTCCACAACAGCTCTCACTTATTAGTTCATAAAAAGATGCCCTCTGTGTGCAAAGAAGTACTCGACTCAAAGCTTGTGGACCGTTAATAACTTCGTGATTGTGCGGATGGCTGATGCGCTTAAAGCTTTTATTGCAGTAAAGTTGCCGAGGATATATTCGAACCTTGTTAATAGATCGTAGATAAACGTGAGAATCCAAATTTCAGAACCAGGCTGAAAACAGACGACGATATATCGTGTTTAGGCTTCAGGACGTGATATAAAAGTTGCCACACTCGTCTCCGAAGTATCCGATCGAGTACTCAAGATGTTCGAAAAGTATACTGAGCTGTTTCAATCTGTAGCATTCATTTTGGTGAATCTACACTCTTTGGCGTCCTCCAACGTTTATGATGTGTATTTCCTGTCAAGGCTGGACAGAAATTACAAGGTAAAAAGCTAGTCGGTATCGACAATATGAAGAACAAACTTGAATAAATCAAACGAAAACAAGAGAGAATCTGTAGCGCTTCCTGCGTGAATACAACCAGTGACGTCACAAGGTCCTTAAACTCGGTTTCAGAGCCCGGACACAGTTTTGCTCCGAAAAGACGATTTCGGCGACTGAAAAAAGCACTTTCCGTTCGGATTTGACGGAAATAAAGTTCCCCATTATTTTAAGCACGTTTGAAACTATAGCTTGGGCTAACAAAAGAGAGTACGAAAATTTCGTTTCAGTAGCACTTTTACTGCCTCTGTAAGAGAGGACAAAAAGTTCCCGAGTTAGTGGCTTTCATATCCTGCAAATTGTAAATTTGTGACAAAGGAAACCAGGAAAGTGCTCAAATATTGCTGCAGATTCCGTGGTACCTAATGAAAGCGCAACTTAATTTAATCAGTCTTTGAGGAGACCCGTTCATCGATGCAGGATAATATCGGCCAAGTAGCGCTGTTTACCTTCAATACTTCTCACTGAAACGCTTCGCAGTGGTATCAATCGATATTGTTGTGTATTAATTTTGAATTGTTTTATTGTTAACAACAAAGGTGGCAACAGAAAAAGAAAGTGGTATTCCGTGACTGTCTGATAAGACATGATAATTAAATTAGTTCTTGTTCAAGAAAGAATTAGTTCTTGTTCAATGATTGAATACCACTCTAACTTTAAAGATCAATATAGACTATATAGAAACAAAATAACAACACTAATTAGACTAAGTAAGAAACCATATTTTCATAACTATTTTCAATGGAATATTTCCAACACTGAAAAAGAACTGGGCGGGTATAAGTGAACTCATTAATCGCAGAAGCAAAAAATGAAACAAATCGCTGCCTTACAGGATAAAAGCAGCGGTCGTTTAATCTACGATCAAGAAGGAATTACCTTCCATCCTGAACAAACACTTCGCTTCATGTGGAGCAGCTTTAGCTGCTAAGCTACCCCACTCGGAACGCCATTTTCCGGAATTTCTTGTTAATAATCCAAAGACCTTTTATTTCCATCCTGTCACTCTTGGTGAAGTAGAATCGGAGATATCGCTATTACCTTCGAACAAGTCACATGGAGTTTACTCGTGCCCTGTTAGTATTTTAAAAGTTGGAAAATGTTTTATTAGTCAACCACTAATGGAAATAATGAATGCTTCGATCCTTGAGGGAACCTTTCCAGTAAATTAAAGCTAGCTAAAGTGGTCCCCGTCTTCAAAAGTGGTGAGGATACCGACCCCAATAATTATCGTCCAATATCGCTGCTCTCTATATTCAACAGAATCCTTGAAAGACTAATGTACACGCGTTTAAAATCGTTCTTTGAGATAAATGGTCTGTTTTATGAGTCACAGTACGGTTTTAGAGAGAAACACTCCACACAGCATGCATTAATTGATATAGTAAATAGGATCCAAAAGAACATGGATAAAGAGATGTTCTCTACTGGAGTGTTTATCGATCTGAAAAAGGCGTTTGACACGGTTGATCATAAAATTCTATTAGATAAGTTGTACCGCTATGGAATCAGAGGAATTATGCTAGAATGGTTCTCATCCTATCTTAAGGGAAGATCCCAAGTAACCCAAATCGATGGGCATGTCTCATCTAAAGACCTAAATCCTTGTGGTGTCCTCCAGGGATCTGTGTTGGGTCCTCTCTTATTTCTTATTTATATTACTGATATTCATAAATCTTCTGATAAATTAAATTTCTTTCTTTTTGCGGACGACACCACTATCCTATTTGCTCACAAAAATTTAAAAGTACTTGAACAAGTAGTTAACTCAGAGTTGAGTAAATTTTCAGAGTGGTTAATTGTAAATAAGCTTACTCTAAATATCAAGAAATCCAATCTTGTTATCTTTTGTCCGAGCCAGAAGAAGATTAGTAAGGAAATTAGCACCAAAATGTATGATAACAGTGCCAATAAGTTCTGTTCTCTAGATCGTAAAGATTTGTGAAATTTCTGGGAATTCTTATTGATTGTAACCTAAAGTGGAAGCACCATATCGACTTTATCTGATTGAAAATAAGTAAGACTTGGAATTCTAGGCAGACTAAGACACTTTGTTCCAACTGAAACTCTTTTACTGATTTATCGCTCGCTTATTCTGCCATAATTATCCACGTGATTTGTGTATGGGGTCGCGCAGCCAAGTCGTACATTGGCAAACTACTTGTTCTCCAAAAACGAGCTCTTCGACTGATTTATTTTGCACCCAGTGATACTATGCTATTCCTCTTTTCATTCAATCAAAGATTTTACCTGTAAATATGATCTATTTTGACGCGATTGTAAATGTCATGCATGATATTTGGAAAAAACTAGCCCCTTCGCCTATCAGAGCTCTTTTCACTAGGTCAAATGAAATTCATGGGTACAACACAAGGCATGCCGCAAAAAGAAATTATCTTCGGAAAGAAGTTAAGTCGGAAATTTTCAAACGCTCTTTTTCGAGAACTGGAGCGATATTATGGGATCAAATTTCTCCATACTGGAGAGATTTATCTAAACCAGTCTTTAAGAAAAAAAATTCGTAGATTTTTATTTGATACTCTTTCAGATAGGGATGACTATGTTGAAGTCGACACCCTGACTCAAGTTCTTAAATTTAGTTCCTGATTAATTTCAACCCATAGTTTGGTTTATCTCTAGTAAATCATAGCTCCTAGTGTCAATCAAAATATGTAAATGTACTTGTATTAAACGGTTTTGTAAATCCTTCTCTAAATAGTTGCATAACAATCTTATTTATGTATTAATGGTCTAATATAAATATAGACGTGGCGCGCCTAGATTAGCCCAGGCTACCTGCGGGTTCGCGCTGTTGCTATTGTCAAGCTTTTTTTTTAACTTAATGTGTATATATTTCTGTAAAATTGTAAATATGCGAGTCATAATAAAGTTGTTGTTGTTGTCATCTGTGACAAGAAAATTTGCGTTTTGAGAAAAACAAAATTGTTTCTCTTCTATCTCTTTGTCAGATATTTAACTTTATTTCATTTATCCTCCAAAACAAGCTCATCTTCCGTGTGTTTTGGGGAAACAAGAATTTCATGTTACATACCTTTGCGAGCAAAACAAAGGTATCAAGTTACAAAGTTTGCGCGAAGAGCTAAATTGTCACGTTTTTTCTACGTATTGTTGAATTTAAAATGAACGAAAATCATCGTAAAACACCGGAGTAAAATTTAAAAGCTGTCGTGACAAACAGTAATTGTACGTAATTTTTGGACCTTGAATGAAAATACAACCTTGAAACGTACTCACTGCTAAGGGGAAAAGCCGTAGCAGACTACCAAGGTAGATACAAACCGGAAGTGAACCGAGCAGGGGTGAGTACTTATGAGACTACCGTGCCAGAGCTATCAATTGCAGTCTGCACTATCTGAGATTGTCTCACTAGTTTTATTCTGGATTTATGAAAACGGTGTTAAAGACTGAATCAAGTGGTTTTTATTATTATTATCATTATTATTATTATTATTATTATTATTATTATTATTATTATTATTATAAGGGGGTCGGCGAGGTGATACGAAGGATTATTGGAAAGTGTGTAATGAACGTTTCTAAGGGAGACGTGGTTGAGGCGAGTGGTTCACTCCAGCTATGCGCAGGTCAAAAGTCCGGCAGCGAGGCTGCTATACATGCTATGCATGCCATATTTGAAGCAGATGACACGGACGCGGTACTGCTCATCGATGCTTCTAATGCATTCAATACACTTAACAGAGCAACTTCACTACATAATATCCGGGTTCTCTGCCCTGTAATTGCAGCATATGCCATCAATACTTACAGGAAGTCGGCACGCTTGTTTATTACCGGCGGCAAAGAGATCATGTGAGCTGAAGGAACAACGCAGGGTGACCCACTTGCTAAGGCCCTATACGCCTTAAGTGTGCAGCCGCTGATCACACGCCTGCAGGCGGCGTCCAGTACTAAACAGTGCTGGTTTGCTGACGATGCCTGTGGAGCTGGCTCTGTACTGGAAATCAAGAAATGGTGGGATGTCCTCAACAGCCTTGGCCCAGTCTTAGGCTATTTTCCCAACCCCAAGAAATGTTGGATTATCTCAAAGCCAGATAAAGAGGCAAGCGTGAAAGAAGTGTTCAAGGACACGGCTGTCAATGTGACAGTAGAGGGACAAAAACATTTGGGTGCGGTGATAGGTTCACGGGAATATCTAGAGGAATACGTTAGCGAAAAGGTGACCAACTGGGTCAGCGAGATTACCAAGCTGGCAGAGTTTGCTCTTTCTCAGCCTCAAGCGTGTTATGCTGCTTACACCTTTGGCCTCAAGCACCGATGGACCTATTTTTTGAGAACTTTACCTGATATTCAAGAATTATTGGAGCCTTTTGAGAATGCCATATCTAAGGTGCTCATCCCTGCAATTACGGAGCATAGGTGCACTCGGCTGGACAGGGACATTCTAGCACTGCCAGTCCGTCTAGGGGGTCTTGGCATGACAAACCCGTGTCTTGACGCAAATCTTGAGCAATCCTCCTCCGTCAAAGTTGCCATCCCGCTGGTCCAACAGATCGTGGCTCAATCCCATCAGATGCCGGATGATTCTTTGGTCAAGCCACTACAACAGGCAATGAGGAGTGAGAGAGCAACGGTGCTCCAAGACAGGGCAGAGCATATCAGAGGGGTAGCCCCACAGAAAGTCCAACGGGCACTTGACCTTGCTGCGGAAAAAGGGTCATCTGTTTGGCTGACGGTACTCCCCCTTCGTGAAATGGGTTTCAATCTAAATAAGAGAGAGTTCCGCGATGCAATCAAACTGCGCTACGATTGGCCGGTTGATGATATTCCCTCCACCTGTGTATGCGGTGATGCTTTTACAGTGGACCACGCAATGATATGCAAGAGAGATGGGTTCGTTACCCAACGTCACAATGAGCTGAGGGACTTAGAAGCCGAACTCCTGAATATGGTTTGTACCGATGTTGAGATTGAGCCTGTCCTGCAAGACATCTTGGGTGAACAGCTGGGAAGAGGTTCTAATCGAGCTCCAGATGCGAGATTAGATATTCATGCGCGCGGGTTCTGGGAGAACCAACGATCAGCATTCTTTGATGTGAGGGTTTGTCACCCTAATGCTGATTCGTATAGGGACCTAGAGCTCCAACAGATATACCGCAATCATCAGAACGAGAAGAAGCGCCTTTACGCGAGGAGGGTTTTGGATATCGAACAAGGAACTTTTACACCCCTTATTTTCACGTCAACAGGCGGCATGGGAAACGAGTGCTTGCAATACCATCCCAGACTGGCGCAGCTGATCTCCATCAAGAAAGGAGAACATTATGCTAAAACAATCTCCTGGATAAGAGCAAGGACATCCTTCGCTTTACTAAGATCCGCACTAATCTGCCTAAGAGGTTCAAGAGCTAGAAGGAAAGCCTTTTGTGACTTTAAGAACATTGATATTGACGTTGAAACCCAGGAGGGAGCCATTATGTAAACACTGTTGAAATAGGTTTTAATAGTTTATTTCTTTTATTTACTTTTACCTTGTAATATACCGATATTGACGTTGAAACCCAGGAGGGAGCCATTATGTAAACACTGTTGAAATAGGTTTTAATAGTTTATTTCTTTTATTTACTTTTACCTTGTAATATACCGATATTGACGTTGAAACCCAGGAGGGAGCCATTATGTAAACACTGTTGAAATACGTTTTAATAGTTTATTTCTTTTACTTACTTTTACCTTGTATATACCAATTTGTATGGAATATGTTAATTAATGTTATGATGATGATAGTAGTATTAGTATTAGTTGTAGTAACCATGATATCATGATTAGATACGGAAACATGTTTTACAGTTTTAACAGACATCAAATTATGTAAATATCATAGCATTTTGTAAAGCTTAGCTCTAGTTTTTGTCACAATAAACACTCCTCTATTTTTTTATTATTATTATTATTATTATTATTATTATTATGATTTTAAATGGGTTTTTTTTTTTTTGCTTTCGCTATGACAGCAGCTTGTAAATCTTACCTAACATTAAAAGTAGAGAACTTCTTGCCGCATGTTTCATTTTTTTTTTTTCCATTATTTATCGCCCTCCCTCCCCATTTCCAATTTGCCTTAAGTTTAGCCCAGGCTACACTAGTCTAAATTCAGTTCGCGCGTTCTGTACTTGCTGTCTAAAGGAAGTCTGCCCGAGGACATCATTAAGTCCAATGAAGGCGCAAATCTAACGATTTGCTAGCAAGCGTCGTCCATTATCGTACATGGAGCAGATGTATCACATGTAAACGGGGCGTCATTTAGCCCCTGGGTGGTAATCTCTTATATGGGCTATATAGGTATGTGTGGCCCCAAAGGGTATGGTTTTTCAGCTGTTTTGGTCATAAATAGGGTATCGATTTTAGCTGATTTCGGCCATTTTGTCATAAATAGGGTATGGTTTTTGTACTCTAGCCTTGATATGGGTATGTTTTTAAAAAGAGGCCACTTTTCCGTCATTATCGAAAAGAAAACCAACAAAAGCCCTTCACAGATTATGTTTACGGTAATTTAACATTGGTCTGAACTAGGGAACTTATTATGACGCAGGTCTGAAACAGGGGTTTGATTTAAGGGTTAGGTCATAAATAGGGTTTCAAATTTTTGGTCAGGTGATAAATAGGGTAGGGAATATCGCAGATTTTGGTCATAAAGAGTGTAAGGGTTTTGGGAAGCGGGCCGCACACGGCAACCCGATTTTTCTGGGAGTGCCCCCCTGCCCCGGGCATTTAGCCCCGTAATAGTAGGCCGTTCGCCCTGTGGCGATAATGTTGTCCTTGCTTTAGACAGCAAAGGGCTTTAGCCACATCATTTTAGGGCTTAGACGTGCAATGGACAAGACATTTCTCGCTGCTGTTGGCGTTATTTGCTCTGAACGTTAATGTAGCTAGACTTAGAAAAAATCTGTTGAAGTCTGGATATGGCATTCCCCGCTGGACAAAATTCAAGTAGATCCGGGACATTGCTATTTGCCAGCAAAACATGGCCACGAGCGGAGTGAAGAACATTAGGTCAAGCGCTGATCGTGAGTAGAATTTCCTTGTTTTATCAATTTTAGGCGTTCTCAGCCTAGCTAATTATCTTTATTTGCGTGGCTTCCGGGCGATAATTGACGTAACGACAACATGTTGAGTGTTCGCTAACTCATAATTATGGCCTGGTTTGTTTGAAGTTCAATCGATTCTCGATGTAGGAAGCTCTTGTTCAGTCCATTTAGGACGATGCAGGTTTTAGAAAGCTATAGATCAGCTCTCCGCCGCGGTTTTGACATCTGTACGTTAGTGTTGATTTAGACTCCAATTTCATGTTAAAAGCACTCTTAATTAAATTGTACAATTTACGATTCAACGAAAAGACGGTTAATTTAGTCTTCCTGGCCTCAAAAGGCATACAAGAGAGTTATTTCCTTTTATTTGAGCTACGATAAGCCTTACGGAAAGCTAGCGCTAGGACAGAATTGTATCAAGACTATCAGTGACAAGTCAAATTCTGTGGCTATGTTTTTGCGAATCCAGGCAGAATTATTGAAATTAAATGTCACGTAAGGGTTACTTTTTCGCTGAATTATAGAAGTAAATAACCGATTCGACTACTTACCATGCTCTTGTCGCAACAATTGGCTAATTTAACCCACAGTAAAGACATAGTGAGATCATTTAGGTGAAATCGCAGAAGTTAAGCCTGTCTAAATTAGTGCCGCGAATCAAATGATCAATTTAAGCTCAAATTTAGCTTTTTTTGGCTCGTTCGACTCATTTGCAGCGACTTCAAAGGCTTGTATAGGCATGGTATGCCCTCTGTTAAGAGCACACGAGGTAGATAGCACTCTCAGTACGACATGGCCACATCTGATCGATTTTCCAAAAACATGCCCGCTATTTTGGTGGCAAGTCTTTAACACGGTTTTCATAAATCCAGACATATTTATAATGGTAAATGAACTGAGTGGAGTGCAATCTGGTCTGAAATCATACGAGTGATTTCAAAATCGAACGAGCGCGCAGCGCTCGTTCGATTTGAAATCACAAGTATGATTTCAGACCAAAATTGCACTCCACTCAGTTCAATTGCCACTTTCTTAGATCCATTTTGAAATCGCACGATTTTATCGCCTTAAATTTTAGATTTTGGTCCCAGTAGCCGGTTTGTTGAAAAAGGCGGAACCGGAAACGACTGTACGTCTCATTTAGTATGCAAAACGATTTCATGTGACGAAAACTCATTCGAGCATGACAAAGAAACAAGCAGTTCTGAAATCAGAACGAAAATAGTTTACTTCAGGTACAAAAGTTCAGTTCTCGTCGCCTGAATCAATGATGGAAGGCCTTCCTTTCTTTTGTGGTTGAGGCTGAGACTTTCATTGTCCTTGGAGAAGGAATTTGAAGATGCATCCTGTCTAATTCTGCGATCGATTTCTTTTGAGTTGTGAAACTCGATCGAGTGCACGATGCCCAGTGGATAGCAGGTTTCTTTTTGTTTCAAACACCGCTTAATGGCATGATTTTAAGGGATTCCAGCTCGTTATCATCTCCTTGTCTTTTTGTGACCTCGGCGTAGGACTCGACACTCAGGACCTTGTCTATGGTTGGCCATTCGTTTCAAAATTACGACATGGTATACGCGGGTTTTTCTGCCGCGTATACTTGTTTACATACGTTACGTATGGGCTTTAAGCTCATATATACGACCGTTTAGATCGCGTATATACGCATTTTTAAAGGGCCACATATTTGCGTAAATTCAAGCGCGGGGATATGCGAAATAAATGCCCAAATATACGCGTCCTACAAGGACGCATATATACGCGTGCTAAAATGCGCGTATATGCGGGTCTCGTAAATTGCGTTGTATATGCCAGTACGAAATGTGCCTTTTATGAGAATGGCTGTTCGTGTATGATAGCAATGAAAATTACTTTAATTAGAAATCGTAAATATGGCGGCAGTGGTGAAATGGCTTGTCTTGCTCTATCTGCTATTTAATGTTTGTTACTGCAGCTCCCCCAGTGACTGAACTTCTAGAAACAGTTATGCGTCTTTTGAATGACTGTTCAAGATTTTATCCTAACACTAAGAAAGCGATGAAGCCACAATAACGAACGCCAAATGCGGCGTAGCCACGAGGAGCCTGGGGGGCTCCTGCTCGTTTTCGCGGTTTTGTCGCTTTGTGCCCTCGCGCTCAAATTGCTTAAAAAATTGCTAAACCTCCAAGCTACGCAGGCTAATCCTTTAGTTGACTCATTGGACAGAGGTACCAAGGCGAGTGCCAAGAGGATACGGCCTCTAGAATCGCTGGTGAGACAAATGCAATATTTACTACTTAGATGGGAAATGCTTGCATTAAGAGCAGTTTCATGCACCTCAGTGTGTTCTCATTAGGGCTTTGCCAACTGTATCAGCTTCTAATGGAAGAGTGGGTCGTCCAGCCTATCATGATGATATATCAATACCTCAAGGGGAGTTTTAGGAAACAGAATGTGATTTTAGTGTAAGTCCTATTGGGTCTTCACAAAATAATTCATCTGGTTGGGTGTTATCATCAAATGTGTCCCTGACAGCTAATATTTCCAGTATTACATATATCTTGTAAAATCACCGCGTTCACCCATATTGGTTGTGCGTACAGCATGGTTATTCCATGCCTCAACTAGGAGGTTTAACTGGTTGTTAATTCTGGAAAGAAATATGTAATACAAACAGAACAGATCGATTATGCTGGTCGATTCCAGGATGCCATTTTCTTCCATCTCGTAGAACAGAGTGTAGTAGAACTGACCGACTTCAATAAAGACTTCTCTCCAGAGACGCTCAATTCACTGGTTGTGTACAGACAACTCAGAATTGTTGCTTCCCCTAATAAATCCCCTGCGCCATAGCATAGCTCTTCCTACCTCTAAATTTTCATCCCCTTCGTCTGAACACACTCTAGAGGGCAATCCATAACTTTGCACAGCAGCTAAGAAGAGAGCGAGCCCAGTCGCAGCAGAATTGTTTGTTGCACAACTTAAAGTCTAAAAACCCTGTCAAAGCCACCATGTATTACAAACCTCCAACTGATAAGGCAGTGTAGTCCATCAATGTGCCAGAGAGAATTAGGTCCCCTGACGCTGTCAACACGCCTTGTGATGTTATCGAACCACCTCAAATCAGACCCTGCTGGGTCGGTTCGAAAAAAACTTTCCCTTACACGTTGACGCTGAACATAGATGTTTCTACCTCGCAAATGACCCAGCATGAAAATAATACCAGAATTGGAAAACTCACGTCAGTCTCATTTCTCGAATCATCAGGGCCGGGTTGTTCGAAAGCCGGTTGACGCTAACCCAGGATTAAAAGTTAACCCAAATATAAATTTTTCTCTATAAAACTGTTTTCCACTGCTTATGCTTTGTGGAGTTTGAGATTACTCAAGTTCAAAACTGAACTGCAAACATTTCCCATCTATGTAGTAAATATTGAATTTGTCTCACCAGCAATTCGAGAGGCAGAATTCATTCAGCATTCGCTTGGGCACCTCTGCCCTAAACGGTGAACAGAATCCACAGCAACTTCACGGAAAACGATCAAGTTCTCTACCATGTTACGATTAGCGTGAGGATAGAATCTTG
>NC_138148.1:17859800-17862300 GCF_964199315.1 Orbicella franksi | reverse complement strand
TAAAAGTAACCCTTTTTGCTGATGATGTAACATGTTTCTTAAGAGATAGGCTTTCTTATTTGCACCTATTTGTAATTCTTAAATTCTTTTCGAGGTTTTCCGGTCTACGTGTAAATGATGACAAAACTGAACTATTTGCAATTGGACCGCAAAAATTAGTACAAGAAGAATTTTATCATAAAACGTGCACATCGATTAAAATATTAGGAATTTATTTTGATTATCATAAGACAACGAGAAGGAATTTAAACTTCAGTTCTATTCTCAAGTCTATTAAAAAAAACTCTTAATATGTGGAAGTGGCGAGGTCTCACACTACTCGGCAGAATTCAAATCGTTAAAACGTTTGCTATCCCCAAATTTATGTATAAGACCTCACTAATCTCAGTCTCGGAAGATCTTATTAAAGATGTGAACAAACTGCTCTATGGTTTTATCTGGAAAGGGAATGACAAGATAAAACGCACTGCTCTTATTAATGCTATAGAGAACGGTGGCCTAAAAATGCTCGATATCCAATCAATGATTTTGTCACAGAGAGTTATTGCATTGAAACGATTTATTGAAGACTACAATAGCCCTTGGAAGAGCGCCCTTGAAGCGTTCTTAGGTGACATTGGCGGAAAATCTATTTTATGCTGCAATTTTGACACCCATAAACTCCCTATTTATCTACCGGACTTCTACATAGAGTGTCTCGATGCGTGGTCTTATGTTAGTACAACAAACGTTGTTTCTTATGACGATGTTGTTAACCAAACAATATGGAACAATAAGTTTCTCCTTATTGAGAACAAGTCGTGTTATATAAAACACCTGGCTGTCCATGGAATTGTTAAAATAGGAGATTTGATTTCTGACAATAGTAGGTTTCTCGAAAGTGAAAAATTATTACAAGCTCGACTATCTCCTGTCCACCTTTTTAAATTAATGGGCATCGTTAATGCTATTCCCAATGAATGGAAGCTTATCATCAAACAAAGTCAGCAACACATTTGTCCCCCCTCGAATGACACGTTTCAAATTAACATAGAAAACGTTACGGTAAATGTTTTGAAAGTTACTTCGAAAATGCTTTACAATGAATTTAAACGCAAAAAGCAAACGGCGCCTTCTGCTCAAAAGAAAATAAAACTAAAGTATCCAAATCTTTCTCTGGAATGGAAAGAAATTCACTCTCTTCCGTTTACGGTCACACATGATACAAAAACTAGGGAATTTCGGTACAAGCTGTTAAATAACATTGTTTTTACAAATGAAAAATTATTCAGACTTAAAATGATTGACTCTCCACTTTGCGCCTTTTGTCAAACAGAAGTCGAGTCCCCTGAGCACTTATTCTTTCATTGCAATGTAACAAAATCTTTCTGGCAGTTGCTTTGTTCCTGGATTTCTGAAAAAAAGGTAATCTCGACATCCTGAACGCTAGAAAATGTTATCTTTGGTGTATTCAATGTCGCAGAGGACTTTCATATTCTAAACCATATTATTTTATTAGCTAAATATTATATTTATAACTGTAAATTAAATATCATACATCCTTCTCTAAAGGTCTTCATAGCCACGGTTAAAGCAACTTGCCAGATTGAACAGAAAATTGCAGCTAACAGCAATAAATTGGTAAAACATTATAAAAAATGGAACAAATTTTTACCTTGCTTCCGTTAATTTAGTTTATGTTTTTGGGATGATGTATGTAGAGATCTATTTATATTTACATTGTAATAGGCTTCTTTACCTCCCCTTTTCTTCTTTCTTTTTGTGTGTGTATCCCTTTTTAATGTACAATTGTAAAACTAGCATTACAATATCTCTTTGCTTGTCCATTGCGAAACTTACAAATAAAAACAATAAAATACAAAAAGAAAATAAATAACACCTCAATATCCCCGGCAAACTACGAATTATTGTTTGGTAAGGCGTTTGAGAAGGAAATGAGAGGAATCTTGCCTGGATTGAATTTACTACAAAAGTAAATTACAAGTTAAGAATAGAAAATCAAGTTTCTGGTATTCCTTTATGATGCTTCTTCGCATTTTCTGTCCTGTTAATGCTTTTAAAAGACATTAAATTGATACAAGGATATGTCGTTTTAAAGAAAAGGGTGATATATTGCTGGAATAATTGTAAGATTAATTAAACGATATTCAATTTAAAAAATACATGTATTGCTGTTACGAATGTAAAGTTCCTTTAAATAATTGTTAAAAGTAAGTAGGGTGAAGAAGCTGTCTTGTACTGTAAGTAGTGTTAATAGCTCTGTTGTATTGTAAGTAGTGTATGTAGCTTTTATGTTATTGTTTTATTGTAAAGTAGCTGCAAAAGTATTGTTAAGTGATCTAAAGTGTTAGCAAACATAATAAAATAAATAAAAAAAAGCAAAGTGTATTAATTTTGCCCTTGGATTGCGATGGCTTTCTTTGAAGTCTAATGTTAGAATTACAAAAAAAATAATTATGCTGACAATTATTCCAGGGCGCTGCCATTCAATATACTCTTT
>NC_138148.1:17629800-17854800 GCF_964199315.1 Orbicella franksi | reverse complement strand
AATTTGGTATTGGACTGGAACTAGCTTGTAATGGAGGCTCGTGCGGGGGAATATCATTAAAAAGAGATTAATGTCATTTGTATTTGAAGACTTCTGTTCGATAGCTGTCGGCTTCATGTTTATAAATCAGTCGAGTCAAGGATTTTACCTGTTTTTATAGCTTTAATCGAAGTCTGCTCCAACTTGATGGCGGCAGTTGCATCATTTAGGGCCTCGTGAAAATTCCCTGATTTATAGAATTGAGAAAAACATTTCATGCACAATAGAAGAAGAAGTGGCGAATAAGTACATGCAATAAAAGCTCACGAGGTTCCAGAGGTATAAAAGAGCATGTTTTCTTTCAATGTTTAGACTCAATCTAGGGGCATGGAAGAGATCTGTTTTGATCGTCGAACTATAGTTGACCTCTGATAACTTAAGACCGAGTTTACCAGAGGACCAGGCAGGGGTGATACATGCCATCTCTCCTTTTTGGATGAAACTTTGCCAGATTGAAGGTACTACCCAACAACTCTAAAAGACAAAGTGGGCCGGCTTGGTGATTTTTCCCTTAGGAGTTAGACCACCCCCCCCCCCCCCTGGTTTTTTGCCCAAAATCCAAAAAATGTCACTAAAATAAGCATCAAATTTAAACACCGCTCCTGCTTACAGAATACATTGAATTTTATTGGTATTTCACACAAATAAAGATTGGACCTATCTTAGTTCACACTAGGAGTTTCAAGTCATTTGAAGTGACAGGTGCCAATCAAGGAATGTTATTTCCTACCCATGTCACGCAACATTTAGCTATATGGCAAATTAGCTCAAATTCTGACTCAAATATTGCTTAAGGCCAACTTTCTAAATCAAAACTAATTTCATCACAGTTTAGAGTCACCCTTGGCCTGATGAAATCAAGAATAACATTTTTGGCATCTGTTATTTTTTGGTAACAAAACCCGTATAAACAACATGACAAGAGGCTAGTTTTAACAAAGAGACAAGGGCGAAATCTAAAACTATTAGATATTATAGAATCGGTTTATCAAAGTTTTTCTATGTTAATGTCATTAACAAAGTCTTTGAATATTATTTAGGGCAGTGGAAGCTCAATGAATGCAAAACTCTTTGCAATACCCCTTAACCCTCGGATGTACAAGGGGGGCGGGGGTTGAATGCCATTTCCCAACAAGGTATTTTCAAAATTTTCAAGACGGTTTACTCTAAGGGGCTGAAACTTTCAGTAGGTGTTCATTCATCCTTCACGAATATTTTGATATGTCAATTGTGTGTCCATTATTTTTTGTTTCCATAGCAACCCCTAGTTTCATGTAGGTTTGGCCAAAAATCAACTTTTTTGACCTAATTCTGTATTTTTTCCCAGTTTTATTCATCAAATTCCAGAAATTCACCAATATGTACATTTCATAAGCACTTTGGCTTGATTTTGTATCAATTTCCGTTTTCTTGACTTTTCAAGAAAAAAGTAAAATCCAAGATGGCGGATCCAAGATGACGGGTCAAATGACATCATTTGGCATCATAAGACGTCTTAACCGACAAATATGGTATCATTTTGTAGAACAAGCTCAGGGCTATCTAATCAATGTATATTTATTTCGCTGTGCCTAAACAGAGCGTAAATCCAAGAGGGTTCCATCCATTTCCCCCTTCTACCACGGTGGGGGTGCTAGTTAGCTTGTACATCCGAGGGTTAAAATAACAGTGCAAAACACCTCAATTCTATTTGTACAATCTAAATATGGGAATAAAGGGCCATGATATTTAAATTCTAAAACATTGACTAGTTAGATGTGAGTTTTTCTGGGCAAATCTCACTTTTTAGATTACCTTTGAAACCCTGCTCGATCATCACGGGAGGGTCACATGCTTGATGTTGCGGCACTTGATTATTGTCAACTCTTACTTTACACTCGGCATACAAACTCATCAATCCTGAGAAGTATTCTTTGCTGACATTATTGTTTACCCTCATATATTAACTCTTGAGCTCACCCAATGAATATTCATTTCATGCGAATTGAGCTAAAAAACATCTATGATTTTTTTTTTACTTTGCTGCATCAGGAAGGCAAGTAAATCTTAATTAGTATAAAGATAAACGTTGTGCATATAATTTTGAAAGCATGGGAACAAGAACCAAAGACCTTGATCAGCAGCAAATAATATCACCAAGTGATAATTAATAGTTTGTTGTTGCTATTATTATTATTTTATATCATATTTAGTTATATTTATTGTTGTTGAAGGTGAATTAATCAACATGACACGAGCGTGGGACAAAGAAAGATTCTGAGTCCCCGACAGGAATCGAACCCATGACCTCCCGAACACCGGGCGAGCGCTCTATCCACTGAGCTGCGAGAACTCGTGGAGAGCAAGGTCATTTAACTCAGTTCATATATGACAGGTGTCCTGCATGCATGATCCACATGAGAAATCTCAAAGGGATGGGTCTGAAAACATCAAGAAGAGGAGCCCGCTTTTCTGACAAAGTGAACACACATCCGAAAAGAACATTCTTGGAAGGTGAGGGGACAGGACGAAAGTGTAGTGAATGAGTGCAGTAAGATGAGACTGTGCAAGACAGGAGTGGCAGGAAAATGTCCAGCAAAGAAGAGTAGCTTGCTGCAGACCAAATAGCCCAGTACTTCAGCATGTTGTCTGTAATGTACAGAAGTGGCCGACTAACTATACACCAGGCTGATCTGAGTCTGTCTCAAGATGAAGCAGAAGAGATCTTGACCAGGTTTGCAGTACGAAGACAGTACTACTTGCCAGCTACTTTATCATCCACCATGTAGTATATGTAATACAGTCTTGTGACCAGAAAAAAACAAATCAGTTATTTCACAGGGCTATGGAGCTACGGATATACACAGGAGGTTACTGAGCAGAAAGGAAAACGATGGCCAAGAGCCAATCAAGCTTCTTGAGTGCCTAGAAAAATTTAAAAAGTTCAAACGGGCCAAACCTTGCTAAACCTAAGGCACCGGTGCCGTGTATGTTGTCATATGTGCTCGCTTGGACCCTAGGTTTTAGATAATTTCAGCTACTAGATCTTCTTAAGGCTCAATTTTTCCTCAGAATTGCAATTTTTTTCACACATCTTCTTACTCGCAGACATGCGATTATTTACAATGTTTTGTGCTAACATCTTTCAGGTATAACCTTTATCTGCGGTCAATTCAGTATAGGAACTTTCAGAAGAAAACGCATTTTCATAAAAGCTAGCTAAAGCTCAATCTTACAGTTCAAGTATTATATACAACTGTACGTGTTTACCAAGATTTACTTGCATGCCTGCTGCAGCAAAATGAAAATTTCAAGGGTTTTTTGAACTCGGAATGAGAGCCAACAATAATTTCAGCAAAGAATACTTCTCAGGATTGATGAGTTTGTATGCCGAGTGTAAAGTAAGAGTTGACATTAATCGATTGCAAGATCAAGTATTTGACCTGTGATGATTGAGCAGGGTTTCAAGAGTAATCTAAAAAGCAAGATATGCCGAGAAAAACTCTCATCTAACTAGTCAATGTTCTAGAATTCAAACATCACGGCCGTTCATTCCCATATTTAGATTGTACGAATAGAATTTAGGTGTTTTGCTCTGTTATTTAACCCTTGGGCGTTCAAGCTAACTCGTACCCCCACTGTGGTATAAAGGGGAAATGGAAGGAACCCCCTCTGGTTTTTGTTCTGTTAACTCACAGCGCACTAAACTTACATTGATTAGATAGCCCTGAGCTTGTTCTAAAAAAATGATACCATATTCAATGGCTGTGATGTCATAATGTCAAATGACGTCATTTGACCCGCCATCGTGGATCCGCCATCTTGGATTTTACTTGTTTGTTAAAAAGTCAAGAAATAACGGAAATTGATACAAAATCAAGCCAAAGTGCTTATGAAATGTACATATTAGTGAATTTCTGGAATCTGATGAAGAGAACTGGGAAAAAAATACAGAATTAGGTCAAAAAAGTTGATTTTTGGCCAAACCTACATGAAACTAGGGGTTGCTATGGAAACAAAAATAATGAACAAACAATTGACATATCAAAATATTCGTGAAGGATGAATGAACACCTACTGAAAGTTTCAGCCCCTTAGAGTAAACCGTCTTAAAGATTTTGAAAATACCTTGTTGGGGAATGGCATTCAACCCCCAACCCCCCCCCCCCCTTGTACATCCGAGGGTTAAGGGGTATTGCAAAGAGTTTTGCATTCATTGAGCTTCCACTGCCCTAAATAATATTCAAAGACTTTGTTGATGACATTTACATGGAAAAACTTTGATAAACTGATTCTATAATATCTAATAGTTTTAGATTTCGCCCTTGTTTCTTTGTTAAAACTAGCCTCTTGTCATGTTGTTTGAACAGGTTTTGTTACCAAAAACTAACAGATGCCAAAAATGTTATTCTTGATTTCATCAGGCCAAGGGTGACTCTAAACTGTGATGAAATTAGTTTTGATTTAGAAAGTTGGACTTAAGCAATATTTGAGTCAGAATTTGAGCTAATTTGCCATATAGCTAAATGTTGCGTGACATGGGTAGGAAATAACATTCGTTGATTGGCACCTGTCACTTCAAATGACTTGAAACTCCTAGTGTGAACTAAGATAGGTCCAATCTTTATTTGTGTGAAATACCAATAAAATTCAATGTATTCTGTAAGCAGGAGCGGTGTTTAAATTTGATGCTTATTTTAGTGACATTTTTTGGATTTTGGGCAAAAAACCGGGGGGGGGTGGTCTAACTCCTAAGGGAAAAATCACCAAGCCGGCCCACTTTGTCTTTTAGAGTTGTTGGGTAGTACCTTCAATCTGGCAAAGTTTCATCCAAAAAGGAGAGATGGCATGTATCACCCCTGCCTGGTCCTCTGGTAAAACTCGGTCTTAAACATTCAAGAACGTGTAATGGAGAATTCGAATCATCGGGTGATGGGAACGAACACCGGACATTACAAAATAAAACTGTAAGTGTTTTAATCAGGTTTATTGCTGAGAAAGAGTAAAACTGGAGCGATGCTTCGGATCACGCAATATGATCTTACGCGGGCACTATTAGGTGATAGTATAACCATGGGTGAATATCAGTCGATAGTGCCCGTTCAGAGTAGTAGCTCATGAAATGCAAATTTCTATTTCATTTTTTAGATGAAGTAAAATAGTTTATATCTCCAGTGTTGATTTCTGTTTTGTCTATTTCTCGTTTATTTCTATGAGCTGATAGTTGTCCCCGGAAAGTTACTTTACCAATATCATCTGCTGAACGCAAAGAAAGCAACATTTATTTTTGATTGGTGGATAAATTTAAAAATGACAGGATCAAGATCTTACCGAGACGGTAATAAGCTGTTGCCCTGTTGCTGTACACCTCTGCTATCGCTGAAAGAGCAAAACTGATTTCATTAGTAACATATTTTGTACAGTACATTGAATAATTTGTTTCCCTTATGTTTACGTTTTCCTTTACTCATATTTTTGCCTCCTAAAGTCCAACCTCAACGTCCACGTCGTAGGAGGTGGAAACAGGCAAAGTAGGGATTGCTAGGCAGCTGGACGATGTATGTATCATTAGTAACATATTTTGTACAGTACATTGAATAATTTGTTTCCCTTATGTTTACGTTTTCCTTTACTCTTATTTTTGCCTCCTAAAGTCCAACCTCAACGTCCACGTCGTAGGAGGTGGAAACAGGCAAAGTAGGGATTGCTAGGCAGCTGGACGATGTATGGTTGGAGGTTAATCTTCGTGAGCCGCTACGGTAGCCATGAAGGCCTGCTTGGATCAACCCTGAAACGTGCTGGCTAATGGTGACCCTGGTGAAGCTGACTGGGCCAATCACCCACCAGTGAATACAAACGATTACAGAAATGGAGACAATACTGAGTATGACCAGCCGAACTCGTGAAGAGATCTCTTCCGAGAGCTATATGAGACCATCTGGTGAAACCCTGCCGGGAGCCACATGGCCGAAACCTCTTCTCACGATGAGGGCTACAACAAGGATTGGGACCTGGAATGTCAGTACCCCGGATGAGGCAAGTAAGAGTTCCGTGATTTCTGAATTTTGCCGCACAAGTGGCAAACGAAATGCGCCGCTATGACATTGCAGTGTTGGAAATCTGCGAAAGCACGTTGAATGGATCTGACTGCATAACACTAGCAACAGGAGAGCAGGTTGGTGTATCCTAGACATGAGAATGAGCAAGTCAGCAGCAAAAGCCTCAGTGGGTCCATGTTCACCGAGGATCATCACTGCACGATTCAACTCTAAGGGCAGAAAGGTCACCCTCATAAACTGCTATGCTCCAACCAATGATACTACTGATGAGATAAAACAAGAATTCTATGAAAGTCTCCAAGGTGGTTTAGATCACACGCCTCAACGTGACATCAAAACTCTCATTAGGAATCTTAAAGCCGAAATTGACTCGGTTAACACTGGCAGAGAGAGGATCATGAGGCGTCATGGATTAGGCTGCATAAATGATAATGGAAAACGGTTTGCCAACCTATTTGCTTTCAACGATCTCGTCATTAGTGGCAGTGTTTCCCCCACAAAGCCATCCATAAAGCCACATGGATCTCTCCTGATGGTACATCATCCAACCAAATTGACTGTATTGCAATTGGCAGAAAGTGGAGGAGAAGCCTTATGGATTCGAGAGTTAAAAGCGGGACGGGTGTTGCTTCTGACCACCATCTCCTGCTAGAGACCCTTAAAGTGAAACTTGGGGCACACCGGGATCTTACAAGTAGACCACACAACAAATGGGAAAAATGGGAAAGCGCCAGGTTCAGATGGCATCCCCCTTGAAGTTCTTAAAGTAGACCCAAAAACTGCAAAACCCATCTTATATCCGCTTTTCCTCCAGATCTGGGAAATGGAGAAGGTTCTATCAGAATGGAAGAATGGTTACCTTGTCGGGCTGCCCAAAAGAGGGGATCTTGGGCTCTGCAAGAACTGGAGGGGAATCATGCTCCTCTCAATTCTCAGTGCGGTTTTCTTCCGCATTATCCTAGCTAGGCTAAAACATGCCCTAGATCACAAGCTGCGGTGTGAGCAGGCAGGGTTTAGGAAAGACAAATTTTTCACCGATCATATTGCATCCGCGTCAGACTAGCCACCAACATTTCACAAGTATTTGACGATTGTTTGCTTTTGTATAAATTTAATTTGTGAACGTACGGTTGGGAATCCTTCTATGATAGAGGGCCAGACTGTCAACATCAAGAATTTGCAAACGGGACTTTGGGCGTGATGCTCAATGAGTTTGCCTATGAATTCTAAAGGTCTTTAAAGAGTTTCTTGGCCGAGACAAAACGCCAGGTCAGACTAGCCACGAACATTTCATAAGTATTTGACAATTGTTTGCTTTTGTAAAAATTTAATTCGTGAACATACGGTTGGGAATCCTTCTGCGATAGAGGGCCAGACTATCAACATCAAGAATTTGCGAACGGGACTTTGAGTGTGATGCTCAACGAGTTTGCTAATGAATTCTAAAGGTCTCTGAAGAGTCTCTTGGCCGAGACAAAACGCTGCGTCAGACTAGCCACGAACATTTCACAAGTATTTGACAATTGTTTGCTTTTGTACATATTGCATCCTTGAGGATAATCATCAAACAATCTACAGAATGGCAGACTCCGCTATACAAGAACTTTAACGACTTCGAAAAAGCTTTCGACAGAATTGACAGGAACGTCATCTGGCAACTCATGGGTCACTATGGAGTTCGACAAAAGTTTATTAAGTTGATTCAGGAGCTATATGAAGCCTCGGCCTGTCAAGTCGTTCACAACGGGAAACTATCAGAGCCATTTGAGATGAACACAGGGTTCTGTCAAGGCTGCTTGCTCTCACCAATGATCTCCATAACGGTCGTCGACTGGATTATTGGAGAGGTAGAGAGTCAGTGTAAAACAGGTATACAACGGACACTTGCGACTCAACTCCATGACCTGGACTGTGCAGATGACAAATGTCATTTATCCCAGAAACTGCAACATATGCAAACCAAGAGTGTCCATCCGGCACTGGGTACAGAGAAAACGGGCCTGGTGATCAGCCAAGAAAAGACCAAAGTCATGAGAGCCAGCGGGAGAAGATCAAGCTGAAAGATGAGGAACTGGAGGACGTTCAGAGCTTTACGTATTTTGGGACTATCGCCACATCAGACGGAGGAGCGGATGAAGATGTAAAAAGCAGGATAGGCAAAGCCAGGCAGGCCTTTAATACCCTAAGCCCAATGTGGAACTCAACATCAATATCCACAAAATCCAAACTTCGAATCTTTACTACCAATGTGAAGTCAGTTCTTCTACATGGTTCCGAGACCTTGAGAGTCACAAGATCCATATCAAAGAAGCTGCAAATCTTCACTAATCAATGTCTGAGAAGGATCCTTAAGATATACTGGCCAGAGAAAATCAGCAACAGGGAACTTTGGGCAAGAACAGAGCAAGACTGTATTCCAGTAGAGATCGCCGGGCGCAGATGGAATTGGATTGGCCAAACATCGAGGAAACCAACATCTCACACAACCTGGCCCTAGAATGGAATCCCCAGGGTAAAAGGAAGGTAGGAAGACCAGTGAAAACCTGGAGGAAGTCAGTCGAAGAGGAGCTCAAAGAAGCCAACATCACCTGGAATACGGCAAAAGAACAGCCGCGAACAGAGTCCGCTGGCGCAGCATTGTAAGCGCCCTTTGTTCCACCAGGTGCGTAATGGCCTAACTAACTACGTTCCTTATTTTCTTACAAAGTAACACAGCTATGAGCAGCTAAAATTATGTATTAATAGATTTATAGTTAGACTGAATTGCAGTTGCCTTCTCTTCATCTGAAAACCACGTCTGAATCAAATGGCATTCAAAACTTTCTCAGGTCTTTCTTTTCGGTCTGTGGTTTTGACTTTGCATTGCAGTAGTTATCAGTTTTTGAAAACTTAATGTCATTCTGAAAGTAATCAAGAGGCCCTTTAGGCTACCCCTGCTTGTTACCCTATAACTGGAAGAAAAAATAAGTGAAAGCGAACAGTTCTTTGATACTTGGAGAAGCTATGCATCTAAACCAGGCGGGTAATGATGTATTCTTTTTTGAAAGAAAAAATAAACAAAATATCAAGTCACTGACATAATATTGTCAGATGGTCAGCTTTTTGGTCGAATTAAGGTACAGTTAATGCTTAATCGTACCTTTTCGGTACACTTCGGCAATATGGCCAGCTCGTTTGATTTCATCAATAGCCAATAAAAAAGTTTTTTTTTTTTTTGTTACCCCAGAGTTTCCTTCGGCGACCCGTCTGCTGACCGCGGGGCTGGGCGCGTCGGCCAGGCTAAAAACTAACCAAACAGGTTCGATTTGGTGTAAAATTAATATTTAGCTCTTATTAACAGAGCAGGAGGTCTGTATGGGGGAATCTTGACCGAGGTCGTGAGTGCACACGACCGAGGTCAAGATTCTCCCATACAGACCGACTTAGCTCGCTTAATAAGATGTTTATTGTATGGCAAAGAGGAAAACTTTAATTCGTTTATGTAACTGGTTTGCTGACATTTTGCTTGCGAAAGGCGATGAGCTTAATTTAAACCTGCCGAAATTTGCTCGTCCTCTTAACTATTTTTTTTTTTTTTTTTTTTTTTTTTTTTTTTTTTTTTTTGTCATCAGGCTTTTTGGCACTTCCATAAATGATTGAGAAGAAAATAATAGAAAACGGTGAACATTTTTGTATTTTAGTTTGCTACTTTTTCAACGCAAAATGAAACCGGTCTACATGCCGGTCTAGATGGGAAAATCAAGACCGCGGTCAATATCTATTTCGACCAATCAAATTCTTGAATTCGGTAGTTCCCAGTCCTTGTGAGACACAGCCATATAATAATGTATAGATAAGAAACTTATTGGCAGTTATTTTTCTCACCTTTGAGAGTAGCATCATCATAATCAACTTCATCGGAGGGGCCTGGGCGTGGAGCTGGGCTTTGCGCTATGAGTGGTAATACGTCGGGAAAAAAAACTTCACATTTTTATTCAAAAACTATTTAAAGCGGTTCTTACTTTAGTGTCAAAAATTAGTTGGTTTTGCATCACTGCACTACACGATTGACTTAAAAATAAACTCGAAACTTTTTCTTATTCCCTCGCACACGTTTTCCTGCACTTCGCTTCAACTGCAGGTGTTTCAAGTTTTGATTGGTTTACCGGATTCTCTGTGTCCTGTCAGTGACTGGCTAGAGTGATTACTTTGATTTTTGATACTCAATTAAAAAAAGGCTCAATTTCCTAACTAATAAACAATGATTTAAAACAGAATAAAGATTAATGACAATTAATAACAAATAACACTGCAAAAGTGAGACAACAAAATAATGGTTCTAAAAAGTTCTAAAAAATAAGGTCTCGGATGTGTCTTTTGTCTTGTTTCGCATCATTTCATCTTAAGCATATATTTCGTTGTTTCACTGTTCCCAGGTATTAAGGCCATCCAAGCCTGATAAATTAGTTATTTCGGCTTATCAATTAAGTTATAGCAAATGACATTAGATTTCCACAGTCTACAGTGTAGACACTATCAATAACATCGCGCTTCAAGTTCCACGACTATTTTAAAACCACGTAGTTTCCTTTGCAGTATTTGATATTTTTAAACTAGCCGAGCATTGAAACAGAGGTCAAACATTTCATTTCTTGCGAAGTTTTTCCTGGAGTTTTTTCCTTCTCACCTTCTAAAACGTCTTCATCAAAATCCACTCTTGCTTCACGCGATTTGACTTGATTTTCTGCCATGACTGAAATATAGAAGAAAAATATATTTTTGTTCACATTTCTACCTTCATTTTTTTCTAAACCTCACTACCAAACACCTCTAAAGACTCTATGAACATGACTGTCTAGAACTTGCTTTAAGTCAACCAATTCCGTTTCATTTAACTTCCATGACGGCAGCCCGCGAGACTTAGTCAATTACAAAAATGTTAATTTACTTCCCAAGAGCGTGGACAAAGGAAACAATTCGAGAGCGCTGATTTGTACAAAAGTAAAAATAGGTCAGGCGATAGGGGTCACCCTTATTATGAAAAACATTGATGTCCCTCGTGACCATACGAAAGTATGACCATAGTAGACATGAGTCAACGTTCTCTAAGAGAACGATGAACGTTTCCATTAGAGGCGTCAAAAAATTCTATTTAGTCTTTGGCACAAAGGCCAAGTTTTGAATGTCACGGTTGCGTGACTTGCATAAAAGTCACAAGGAAGAGTTACTGAACTAAGCTGGTCGTTTTGAGACGCAAAACCGAAATAGAAGATACTTTTACCTTGATTCATAACAATTACATCGGCACGGACAATAAGGCGAAAAAGAGGTGAGATTAAAGAAAGAAGTCAAAACGTATTTTTTCGGGCACGCTGAAAAGTTTGCACCACCACCAACCCACCCTGTCACCACCCGGAACATAATACATTGAAACTCAAATTATTCCACAGCACATGAAGATATTAATCCCTAATCAAAACAAGTTTGTTACGCAATTCAGTGAACATGGCCGACTAAAAGTTTTGTTTTGCATATGCATTCTTGATGCCGGCGAAGGAGACTGCAATTCTGTACTCTCGCTATTGTCCGTTGTTTACATGTTTTATCTCAACAGAAGGTTCAAATCAGAGCTAAGCAATTACTTTGCATTAACTAATTAACATTTCAAGAATGCGACCAAATTTAAAATACAGACGATGAGTACAAGAGTCAACGAAGATTATGAATAATCATATAGAACCCCTACCTCAGGTCTTCACCTGGGCCAAACAGAAAACTATGATTCAGATGACTCGGTAGCCTATGGAGAAAAGTTTACAGCAATTACTACATGGGTCGATAAGAAACATTGGAAAAGCTTGAGTTTCTGAATCTTCGAAACTTCTGCAAAAGTACGTTACCATGCATTGTAAAACGACTGAATGTGAAACCAAAAGTTGAAGTACAAATAATCAAATAGGGATTTCTCCCTCATTCCATGAAAGATCAGCCCATCTGGTTCGTGACCTCATAATATTAATCTCGATTGTAAACGTGATCAATAGTGTTAGAGAGGGGATTCGGAAGGTCGCCTGTATGTTAATCACTTGATTACTTGGTATTTTTTGTTAGTTTCTCATCTTTGATTACGAATACAACTTTATTGTGCAAGTATTTAAACACCAAATGACTATAAGCTATGTCAATGCGTGACACATGCTGTCTAGTTCTCCTTGCTCTCCCTTACCCCACCCTGCTCAGAAGAGCTGTAAAGACAGTTTCCTCGCAGACTACTTCACGAATATCACAAAAACCCTTACAACAGCGGAAGTCTATCACAGTTTACTGTTCACGTTCACACATTTTCTTTTTCACACTTGATTACTTTAAGGGATTAATATCGTGACAATTTTCAATTCTCAGTCACCAGTAAGTAACGTCATCAACAAAATACACATTAACACCGCTAAAAGTCGGATACGACATAGCTCCAGTAAGATCACCTAACTTGCCTCCTTGCCCTTTAAAAAATGAATACGAAACGATTGAATATTTGGGTATCAAGTTGAGGCCGGAAAGCATGTTTGATACGGGAAGTTCAATGACCTTCAATAGACTTCAATGATATCAAGTGATCAGTGTCGCAATTTCCGGATATTTTATACATATGACAGAGCAACGTTGAGAAAAAAAAACACACACAACAGCAGCATTTAATATTTCATTGCCCACAAGAAAACAGATCTAAACTACAGACAATGCATATGGATTCAAAGTGCGTCGACAAAGATTATGCATCTATTATGTATCGAATACGTACCTCAGCTCAGACCTTCACCTCAGCTGATCAGACAGAAAACTATGATCCAGATGGTCTCAGATGACTTGCTAGCCTATGGAGAACAGATTACAGCAATTACTACACGAGTCGTTGAGAAACATTGGAAAAGGCTGAGTTTCTGAGTCGACTAGGCCCCTCACCGTGTATGATAGAAAATGACGCACGGAAAGCGAAACCAAAAGTTGAATTACAAATAATCAAATAGGGAAGTTTCCCTCATTCCATGAAAGTTCAGCGCATCTGGCTCGTGACCTCATAATATTATTCTGGCTTGTACACGTGATCAATAGCTAGTGTAAGAGAAAGGATTCGATAAGTCCCCTGAATGTTGATTACTTGATCACTTGGTGTTTTTGGTTAGTTTTTCATCTTTGATTACGAATACAACTCTAGTGTGCAAGTATATAAACACCAAATGACTATCAGCTACACGTATGTCAATCCTTGACACATCCTGTCTGGTTCCCCTTGTACTACTTTCTCCACCCTGCTCAGCAGAGCTGTAAAGACAGCTTCCTTGCAAGCTTCTTCGTGAATATGACAGAAACTTCTACAACAACGAAATTCTATCACAGTTTACTGTTTTCTTTCAGGCTCTTTGCTTTTCACACTTGATTACATTTCAGGATATATCGTGCCAATGAGCAATTCTCAGTCACCAGCGAGTAACGTGGTCAACAAAATACACATAAACACCACTAAAAGTCGAATACACGACATAGCTCCACTAAGATCGCCTAACTTCCCTCCTTCCCCTTAGAAATACAGACAGTTGCCCTTTGAGAATTAACTAAACTAAGAAACAGTTGAATATTTGGATATAATGTTGAGTTGATGTGGGAAGTTGAATGACCTTCAATGAACTTCAGTGATATCAAGTGGTTACTTTCGCAATTTGTGGACATTAAATTCATATGACTGAGTAACGTTGTAAGAAAAAAAATGTATACAACAGCAGCATTTTTCACTATTAAGCAAAATTTGAACAGTTCATTCCCCACGAGAAACCAGATCTAAAATACAGACAGTACAAAGTTTAATCATATGTCGCGTGTTGAATGCTTACCACAAACCTTCAGCTAAGCTGATCAGACAGAAAACTATGATTCAGATGGCTCTGTAGCCTATGGAGAAAAGTTTACAGCAATTAAATTTGAAATATTTCAACAGTTGGAGTTTCTGAATCGAAGAACATCTGCGCACCTTACCTTACGGTGTGTGGGACACAACAGAAAGTGAAACAGGAAGTTAAATAACAAATTAAATTGGGAGGGGGGTTCCCTTCATTTCATGCATAACTGGACTAATAATGATTTCTCGACTTACGTGAAGCACGTTGTTTATGCTTAAGTTTATATCTCCACAGAGTTTTCAAGTATGAGAGCTTAGCAGTTTCTTTTCATTACATAATTAAAGCATTTAAATATGAATAGTTCATACCCCACCAAAAACGGCCAGATCTAAAATACAAATAATACATATGGATTCAAAATGCGTCAACAAAGATTAAACATATGTCGTATCGACCTTCACCTTAGCTGATCAGACAGAAAACTACGATTCAGATTACTCGGTAGCCAGTGGAGAAATGTTTACAGCAATTGCTACACGAGATTGGAAAAGTCTGAGTTTCTAAAAAGACAAAACTTCTGCGCAGCCAACCTTACGAGCATTGCGAAACTACTAAATGTGAAATCGAAAGTTGATTTACCAAAAATAATAATCAAATAGGGGGTTTCCCTCATTCCATACATACGAGATCAGTGTGCTGATATGGCTTGTGATCTCATAACATTAACCTGACTTGCACAAGTGATCAACAGTGTAGGCAGTAAGGGAGATAAGTCGCCTGTATGTTAGTTGCTTCATTAGTTTCTTTGCACTTGTTGGTATTTTTAGTCAGTCTTTCATCTGAAATTACGAATGTACCCTCATTTTCAAATTATGTAAATGCCCAATGACTGAAAGCGAAACCAAAATTTGAATTACAAATAATGAAATAGGGGTTTTTTTCCTCACTTCATGAAAGATCAGCGCATCTGGCTCGTGACCTCACAATAATAATCTGGTTTCTACACGTGTAAGACAAAGGGGAAAAGGTCGCCTTTATGTTACTTGCTTGATTACTTCCTTTGCACTTGTTGGTATTTTTAGTCAATTTTTCAACCTTGGGTAGGAATACACCCTTACTATCAAAGTATTTAAACACCAGACGACTGACAATGAAAGCTATTTTACTCCCTTCCCTCCACCCTGGGCTCGATTACCAGCCGCTGTTCGGGAAAAGAGCCCGCGCTCCCCCCCCCCCCCCCCCGGGGAGGAACGTAGACCAGACTCGACAAAGCGGCGGAAATCGAGCCTACCTCCACCCCTGTTCAGAAGATCTGTAAAGACAGCTTCTAGCCTGGCCATTTTACAAATATCAGCGAATCCCCTACAACAGCGAAAGTCTATCGCAGTTTACTGTTTTCTTTCAGACTTTTTTTTTCAGACTTTATTACTTTTAAGGATATATCGTGACAATGAGTAATTCTCAGTCACTAGTGAGTAACGTCATCAACAAACATACACATAAACACCGCTAAAAGTCGAATAAAGGACATAGCTCCACTAAGATTGCCTAACTTGCCTCCTTCCCCTTTGAAATACAGACAGTCGCCCCTTTGAGAAATAAACACACTAAGAAACAATTGAATACTCTACTATAAAGTTGAATTTGATACGGGAAGTTCAATGACCCTCAATGGCTTCAGTATTATCGAGTGGTCGCTTTCGCAATTTCTGGATATGAAATATGTGTGACAGAGTAACGTTGTAGAAAAAATACATACAACAGCAGCATTTTTAATTATTAGGCAAAATATGAACACTTCATTCCCCACGAGAAAACAAATACAGACAATGCATATGGTTCAAAATGCGTCAACAAAGATAATGCATCTATTATGTATCGAATTCCTACCTCAGACCTTCACTTCAGCTGATCAGATAGAAAACTATGATTCAGATGACTCGGTAGCCTATGGAGAAAAGTTCACAGCAATTATAATTAAAACACTCGAAAAGTTGGAGTTTCTAAATCGAAAAACGTTTGCGCAACTTACCCTACTGTGTGTCCGACCACAGCACAAAGTAAAACAGAAAGTTGAATAATGAGTAATTAAATAGGGGGTTCCCCTCATGCATAACTAAACTATTGATGATTTCTCTACTTGCGTCTGGGAGCTTAGCAGTTTCTTTTCATGAGAAAAGTAAGGCAGTTTTTGCCAACGAGCCAGTCGAGCGAAGACGCGTCATCAACAAAATGAAAAGAAAGCAAATATTCGTATTATTTTTGTTTACATTATCGAATCTTTATCCATATTATTCTTTTTCCAAACCTCAACACCGAACACCATTTATAAGCATGACTGTCTTGAACTTGCTTAAAGTCAACAAATCCCGTTTCATTTATTTCCCATTACAAAAATTTTAATTTACCTCCCAAGAGCGTGGACAAGGGAAACAATTCGAGAGCGCTGATCTGTACAATAGAAAAATAGGTCAGGCGATAGGGGGTCCCCCTTACTATTTGAAACATTGATGTGCCTCGTGACCGTATGAAAGTATGACCATAGTACACGTGAATCAACGTTCTTTTAGAGAACGATGATAGTTTCCGTTACAGCCGTCAAAAAATTGTATTTAGTCTCAGGCAAAAAGGCCATGTTTTGAATGTCACGGTTGCGTGACTTGCATAAAAGTCACAAGTAAGAGTTACTTAACTAAGCTGGTCGTTTTCAAACGCAAAACCGAAATAGAGGTTACTTTTACCTTGATTCGCAACAATTACATCGGCACGGACAATAAGACGAAAAAGAGGTGAGATTAAAGAAAGAAGTCACAACGTATTTCTTCGAACACGCAGAAAGTTTGCACCACCACCCACCCACCCCACCACCTCCCGGAACACAATACATTGAAACTCAAATTATTCCACGGCACATGGAGACATCAATCCCTAATCAAAACAAGTTTGAGACACATATTCAGTGAACATGGCTGACTAAAAGTTTTGCATATGCATTCTTGATGCCGGCGAAGGTGACTGCAATTCTGCACTTTCGCTGTCGTCCGTTGTTGATATGTTTTATCTCGACAGAGGGCTCAAATCAGAGAGCTAAGCAATTACTTTGCATTAACTAATAACATTTCCAGACGGCGACCAAATTTAAACTACAGACGATGTGAACAAAAGAGCCAACAAAGATTATGAATAACCATATAGAATACCTACCTCAGGCCTTCACCTGAGCTAAACAGAAAACTATGATTCAGATGACTCTGTAGGCTGTGGAGAAACGTTTACAGCAATTACTGCGCGGCTCGTTTAGAAACATTAATCAAGCTTGAGTTTCTGAATCTTCGAAACTTCTGCACGACTTACGTTACCATGCATTGTAAAACGACTGAATGTGAAACCAAAATTTGAATTACAAATAATGAAATAGGGGTTTTTCTCTCATGCCATGAAAGATCAGCACATCTGGCTCTGACTTAGTGAAAGAGCATCGAACTATACTCTCTTTGAACTGAAAAACATTGTTATCTCCAAACCTTTATTAATCTATTCTGTCGACTACCGTATATTGTTCTCGTGTTTTGATTATATTCCTTTGAACTTCGAATGTACTGATCTTAAAACATACAATCAAGGAAAATAAATTTTTTAGGCTTTCTCAAACTGGAATATTACCGCATTTGCTTTTTGTTCATGATAAGTTAATTCGAGGCCGGAGTTTAATCGAATAAATACGGTATTTAAAACACCAAATGACTTTCAGCTATGTCAATTCGTGACACATCCTGTCTAGTTCTCCTTGCTCTCCCTTACCCCACCCTGCTCAGAAGAGCTGTAAAGACAGTTTCCTCGCAGACTACTTCGCGAATATCACAAAAACCCCTAGAACAGCGGAAGTCTATCGCAGTTTACTGTTCTCGTTCACACATTTTCTTTTTCACACTTGATTACTTTAATGGATTAATATCGTGACTACCAGTCACCAGCGAGTAACGTCATCAACAAAATACACATTAACACCGCTAAAAGTCGGATACGACATAGCTCCACTAAGATCACCCAACTTGTCTCCTTCCCCTTTGAAATACAGACAGTCGCCTTTTGAGAAATGAATACGAAACAATTGAATATTCGGGTATAAAGATGAGGCCGGAAAGAGCGTTTGATACGGGAAGTTGAATGACCTCCAATAAACTTCAGTGATATCAAGTGATCAGTGTTGCAATTTCTGGATATTTTATAAATATGACTGAGTCACGTTGAGAAAAAACACATACAACAGCAGCATTTTTAAATATTAAGCAAAAGTTGAATACTTCATTCCCCCAAAAGAAACCAGATCTAAAATACAAACAATACATATGGATCGAAAATGCGTCAACAAAGATTATGCATCTATTATGTATCGAATACGTACCTCAGCTCAGACCTTCACCTCAGCTGATCAGACAGAAAACTATGATTCAGATGGTCTCAGATGACTTGTTAGGCTATGGAGAACAGATTACACCAAATTATTACTACACGAGTCGTTGAGAAACATTGGAAAAGTCTGAGTTCCTGAATCGACTAGACCCTTACTGTGTATAGAAAATGACTGAAAGCGAAACCAAAAGTTGAATTACAAATAATCAACTATAGGGTATTTCCCTCATTCCATGAAAGATCAGCGCATCTGGCTCGTGACCTCATAATATTAATCTGGCTTGTACACGTGATCAATAGCTAGTGTGTCAGAGAAAGGATTCGAAGAGTCGCCTGTATGTTAATTACTTGATTACTTGGTATTTTTGGTTAGTTTTCATCTTTGATTTCGAATACAACTTTATGGCGCAAGTATATAAACACCAAATGACTATCAGCTACATGTATGTCATAATTGACACATCCTGTCTGGTTTCCCTTGTTCTTCTTTCCCCGCCCTGCTCAGAAGAGCTGTAAAGACAGCTTCCTCGCAGGCTATTTTGTGAATATCACAGAAACTCCTACAACAGCGAAAGTCTATCACAGTTTACTGTTTTCTTTCAGGTTCTTTGTTTTTCATACTTGATTACTTTTCGGAATATATCGTGACAATAAGTAATTCTCAGTCACCAGCGAGTAACGTCATCAACAAAATTCACATTAATTAAAACCGCTTAAAGTAGAATACACGACATACCCCCTTGGGATAAAATGCCCCGACAAACTTGTGTGACAATTTATGACGGGACAAAACCAAAACTCGAGTGGTCGCTTTCGCAATATCTGGGTATGAAGTATACTAAGGTCACCTTACTTGCGTCCTTTCCCTTTGAAGTACAGAGAGTCGCCCTTTGAGAATTGACTAAACTAAGAAACAGTTGAATATTCGGATATAAAGTTGAGTTGATATGGGAAGTTGAATGACCTTCAATGAACTTCAGTGATATCGAGTGGTTGCTTTCGCAGTTTCTAAACATTAAATTCATATGACTGAGTAACGTTGTAGGAAAAAAATGTATACAACAGCAGCATGTTTCGCTATTAAGCAAAATTTGAACGGTCCATTCTCTACGAGAAACCAGATCTAAAATACAGACAGCACATATGGATTTAAAATTCGTCAAAGTTTAAACATATGTCCCGCATCGAATGCTTACCTCAGACCTTCACCTCAGCTGATCAGACAGAAAACTATGATTCAGATGGCTCTGTAGCCTATGGAGAAAAGTTTACAGCAGTTAAATTTGAAATATTTCAAAAGTTGGAGTTTCTGAATTGAAGAACGTCTGCGCACCTTACCTTACCGTGTGTTGGGACACAACAGAAAGTGAAACAGGAAGTTAAATAACAAATTAAATCGGGAGGGGGGTTCCCTTCATTTCATGCATAACTGGACTACAAATGATTTCTCGACTTTCGTGAAGCACGTTGTTTATGCTTAAGTTTATATCTCCACAGAGTTTTCAAGTATGAGAGCTTAGCAGTTTCTTTTCATTGCATAATTAAAGCATTTAAATATGAATAGTTCATACCCCACCAAAAACGGCCAGATCTAAATACAAACAATACATATGGATTCAAAATGCGTCAACAAAGATTAAACATATGTCGTATATCAAATACCAACCCCGGACCTTCACCTCAGCTGATCAGACAGAAAACTATCCTTCAGATGACTCGGTAGCCTGTGGAGAAAAGTTTACAGCAATTAAATATGAAATATTTCAACAGCTGGAGTTTCTGAATTGAAGAACGTCTGCGCACCTTACCTTACCGTGTGTTGGGACACAACAGAAAGTGAAACAGGAAGTTAAATAACAAATTAAATCGGGAGGGGGGTTCCCTTCATTTCATGCATAACTGGACTAATAATGATTTCTCGACTTTCGTGAAGCACGTTGTTTATGCTTAAGTTTATATCTCCACAGAGTTTTCAAATATGAGAGCTTAGCAGTTTCTTTTCATTGCATAATTAAAGCATTTAAATATGAACAGTTCATACCCCACCAAAAACGGCCAGATCTAAATACAAACAATACATATGGATTCAAAATGCGTCAACAAAGATTAAACATATGTCATATATCAAATACCAACCCCAGACCTTCACCTCAGCTGATCAGACAGAAAACTATCCTTCAGATGACTCGGTAGCCAATGGGGAAATGTTTACAGCAATTACTACACGAGATTGGAGAAGTCTGAGTTTCTAAAAAGACAAAACTTCTGCGCAGCCAACCTTACGAGCATTGCGAAACTACTAAATGTGAAATCGAAAGTTGATTTACCAAAAATAATAATCAAAGAGGGAGTTTCCCTCATTCCATACATACGAGATCAGTGTGCTGATATGGCTTGTGATCTCATAACATTAACCTGACTTGCACAAGTGATCAACAGTGTAGGCAGTAAGGGAGATAAGTCGCCTGTATGTTAGTTGCTTCATTAGTTTCTTTGCACTTGTTGGTATGTTTAGTCAGTCTTTCATCTGAAATTACGAATGCACCCTCATTTTCAATTTATGTAAATGCCAAATGACTGAAAGCGAAACCAAAACTTGAATAATGAAATAGGGCTTTTTCCCTCACTCCATGAAAGATCAGCGCATCTGGCTCGTAACCTCATAATAATAATCTGGTTTCTACACGTGATCAGTAGTGTAAGACAAAGGGAAAAAGGTCGCCTTTATGTTACTTGCTTGATTACTTCCTTTGCACTTGTTGGTATTTTTAGTCAATTTTTCAACCTTTGTTAGGAATACACCCTTATTGTCAAAGTATTTAAATACCAGACGACTGACAGTGAAAGCTATTTCACTCTCTTCCGTCCACCCCTGTTCAGAAGATCTATAAAGACAGCTTCTAGCCTGGCCATTTTACAAATATCACCGAATCCCCTACAACAGCGAAAGTCTATCACAGTTTACTGTTTTCTTTCAGACTTTTCTTTCTCACACTTTATTACTTTCAAGGATATATCGTGACAATGAGCAATTCTCAGTCACTAGTGAGTAACGTCATGAACAAAAATACACATTAACACCGCTAAAAGTCGAATAAAGGACATAGCTCCACTAAGATTGCCTAACTTGCCTCCTTCCCCTTTGAAATACAGACAGTCGCCCCTTTGAGAAATAAACACACTAAGAAACAATTGAATACTCTGCTATAAAGGTGATTTTGATACGGGAAGTTCAATGACCCTCAATGGCTTCAGTATTATCGAGTGGTCGCTTTCGCAATTTCTGGATATGAAATATGTGTGACAGAGTAACGTTGTAGAAAAAATACCTACAACAGCAGCATTTTTAATTGTTAGGCAAAATATGAACACTTCATTCCCCACGAGAAAACAAATACAGACAATGCATATGGATTCAAAATGCGTCAACAAAGATAATGCATCTATTATGTATCGAATTCCTACCTCAGACCTTCACTTCAGCTGATCAGATAGAAAACTATGATTCAGGTGACTCGGTAGCCTATGGAAAAAAGTTCACAGCAATTATAATTAAAACACTCGAAAAGTTGGAGTTTCTAAATCGAAAAACGTTTGCGCAACTTACCCTACTGTGTGTCCGACCACAGCACAAAGTAAAACAGAAAGTTGAATAATGAGTAATTAAATAGGGGGTTCCCCTCATGCATAACTAAACTATTGATGATTTCTCTACTTGCGTCTGGGAGCTTAGCAGTTTCTTTTCATGAGAAAAGTAAGGCAGTTTTTGCCAACGAGCCAGTCGAGCGAAGACGCGTCATCAACAAAATGAAAAGAAAGCAAATATTCGTATTATTTTTGTTTACATTATCGAATCTTTATCCATATTATTCTTTTTCCAAACCTCACTACCGGACACCATTTATAAACATGACTGTCTTGAACTTGCTTAAAGTCAACAAATCCCGTTTCATTTATTTTCCATTACAAAAATTTTAATTTACCTCCCAAGAGCGTGGACAAAGGAAACAATTCGAGAGCGCTGATTTGTACAATAGTAAAAATAGGTCAGGCGATAGTGGGTCCCCTTACTATTTAAAACATTGATGTGCCTCGTGACCATACGAAAGTATGACCACAGTACACGTGAATCAACGTTCTTTTAGAGAACGATGAAAGTTTCCATTAGAGCCGTCAAAAAAATTGTATTTAGTCTTAGGCACAAAGGCCATGTTTTGAATGTCACGGTTGCGTACGTGACTTGCATAAAAGCCACAAGTAAGAGTTACTCAACTAAGCTGGTCGTTTTCAAACGCAAAACCGAAATAGAGGTTACTTTTACCTTGATTCGCAACAATTACATCGGCACGGACAATAAGACGAAAAAGAGGTGAGATTAAAGAAAGAAGTCACAACGTATTTCTTCGAACACGCAGAAAGTTTGCACCACCACCCACCCACCCCACCACCTCCCGAAACACAATACATTGAAACTCAAATTATTCCACAGCACATGGAGACATTAATCCCTAATCAAAACAAGTTTGAGACACAAATTCAGTGGACATGGCTAACTAAAAGTTTTGCATATGCATTCTTGATGCCGGCGAAGGTGACTGCAATTCTGCACTTTCGCTGTCGTCCGTTGTTTATATGTTTATTTGTGTCTCGACAGAGGGCTCAAATCAGAGAGCTATTCAATTACTTTGCATTAACTAATTAACATTTCAAGAGTGTGACCAAATTTAAAATACAGACGATGAGTACAAAAGAGTCAACAAAGATTATGAATAACCATATAGAATACCTACCTCAGGCCTTCACCTGAGCTAAACAGAAAACTATGATTCAGACGACTCTGTAGGCTGTGAAGAAACGTTTACAGCAATTACTGCACGGCTCGTTTAGAAACATTGGAAAAGCTTGAGTTTCTGAATCTTCGAAACTTCTGCACCACTTACGTTACCACGCATTGTAAAACGACTGAATGTGAAACCAAAATTTGAATTACAAATAATGAAATAGGGGTTTTTCGCTCATTCCGTGAAAGATCAGCACATCTGCTCTGATTTAGTGAAAGAGCATCGAACTATACTCTCTTCGAACTGAACAACATCGTTATCTCCAAACCTTTATTAAGCTGTTCTGTCAACTACCGTACATTGTTCTCGTGTTTTGATTGTATTCCTTTGAGCTTCGAATGTACTGATCTTAAAACATACAATCAGGGAAAACATTTTTTTTTTAGGCTTTCCCAAACTGGAATATTACCGCATTTGCTTTTTGAGTCTATTATTGGAATAAACGCCCCATCATGATAAGTTAATTCGAGGCCGGCGTTTAATCGAATAAATACGGTATTTAAAACACCAAATGACTTTCAGCTATGTCAATTCATGACACATCCTGTCTAGTTCTCCTTGCTCTCCCTTACCCCACCCTGCTCAGAAGAGCTATAAAGACAGTTTCCTCGCAGACTACTTTGCGAATATTACAAAGACCCCTAGAAGAGCGGAAGTCTATCACAGTTTACTGTTCTCGTTCACACATTTTCTTTTTCACACCTGATTACTTTAAAGGATTAATATCGTGACAATGAGCAACTCTCAGTCACCAGCGAGTAACGTCATCAGCAAAATACACATTAACACCGCTAACAGTCGGATACGACATAGCTCCACTAAGATCACCTAACTTGCCTCCTTCCCCTTTGAAATACAGACAGTCGTCCCTTTGAGAAATAAACAGACTAAGAAACAATTGAATACTCTGCTATAAAGTTGAATTTGATACGGGAAGTTCAATGACCCTCAATGGCTTCAGTATTATCGAGTGGTCGCTTTCGCAATTCTCGATATGAAATATGTGTGACAGAGTAACGTTGTAGAAAAAATACATACAACAGCAGCATTTTTAATTGTTAGGCAAAATATGAACACTTCATTCCCCACGAGAAAACAAATACAGACAATGCATATGGATTCAAAATGCGTCAACAAAGATAATGCATCTATTATGTATCGAATTCCTACCTCAGACCTTCACTTCAGCTGATCAGATAGAAAACTATGATTCAGGTGACTCGGTAGCCTATGGAGAAAAGTTCACAGCAATTATAATTAAAACACTTGAAAAGTTAGAGTTTCTAAATCAAAAAACGTTTGCGCAACTTACCTCACCGTGTGTCCGACTACAGCACAAAGTGAAACACGAAGTTGAATAATAAGCAATTAAATAGGGGGGTTTCTCTCATGCATAACTAAACTATTAATGATTTCTCGACTTGCGTGAAGCAAAAAACAGAGGCAAAAGGAAACATTCATCCATGAGCTACTCACAGGAGCGTTTGATTAAATTCTAGGATGCTCTTAAATGCAAAGCTAAAAATATTCCTATTGAGTTCCGATCACAATTTATTTCAGTTAAAGTGATGAAGGCAGAATTCGCTTCCAGTAAACCTTTTTTGTTTCTGTACTCCTTTAAAACCTCCGCAAATATTTAACAGGTTTTTGGGGATTGTAAACGAACGAAATGGTGGCCTTTAGCGCGGAGAATAGTGGACTGTTGGAAAAAGAGACGACGTTTGAAATCTCAAAGGCGTTTAAAAAGGAGTTATTTGAAGAATCTCTGATGATCGCACTTCGCAGGATCATGAACGCCAATTGAAAGACCTTTTCCATTAACGACGTGGCATCTTCGATCCTTTGTTTTTCATAATATACATCTGTACCCTTGAGAACCCATAAATGGATTGTGTTACCGTCCCGTGCCAGAAAAACTGTTTGTGTGCATATGTCAGTTAAAATGTCAGAGATCATAGCTTTTGGTACAAATGGCTCCCAAGCTGAAAACTCAAAGTCATATCGTAATTATCATGAGATCCTTCAAATTCTGTGCTCGTCCTTACTCAACAACTTAACAAACAAAGCTTCATGAGTATTGCGACGACTTACTTGAGTTCTCCAAAGAACCTTATAGGCATCTTAACGTGCATTCCGAAAGGTTATTTTCCAAACATCTTCGTGCTGAAGAAGAGCTCAGTACCTCGTCGTAAAGTTTTAGACTAGATCGATAACAATCAAGAGCTTCAAGGAACACCCAAAAACTCAAAATCGCATCAGAGGGAATAACATGCAGCTCCTCCTTCATCTCTCTGTCCCAGTTCTTTGGTAATGTTAATACGTTTGTTGTGGTATTCAATGGCTCGTTGAAAATCTCCCGACTCTAGTAGGCATTGCCAAGATTGCCCTAAGCACGTCCTTTCCCGAATCTTTATCGAATTCCTTTAGCAGTGCTAAGATGTAGCTTGTCGTATTCGACTTCTTGTTGAAAGTCACCCAGCCTATCACAAGCATTGTTAAGATTGCCAGAAGCACGTCCCTCCTCACCTTTCTGCCCAAGTTCTTTTGTAATGCTAGAATGTTGCTCGTTTAAAATGGCCCACACGTTCGTAGACATTGCCGAAGATCGCAATAAGCACGTCCTTCTCCACCTCTCTGCCTCAGTTCTTTGGCAATTCGAAGATGGTGGGTGTGGTACTCAATGGCTTCTTTAAGATCAACTAGACTCCTACAGTACAGCCAAGATTTCCATAAGCACACCCTTCTCCACCCCTCTCACCCAGTTCTTTGGCAATACAAAGGTGTTTGTTATGGTGCTCAGTGGATTGTTGAAAATCACCCAGACTATCATTATCATCGCCAAGATTGCCATAAGCACGTCCTTCCTGACTTCTTTGACACTGAAAACCTGACAAGAAAGCAAAACCTCAAGTCCGCAAACATTTCGTCACCACTGTTCACAATGTCACACATAAATCTTCAATTTAGCTGGGACATTGCAGCTCCACGGTTTGAATAGACGCGATGAATCGTAAAACTTTTAACCTACGTAGACCTGTTTTAACTTTACTTTATTTATTCTGTTTTGTTCGTCATTTCCATCATTCCTTTTAGTTTCGAAATATATGTTACGACATCCACCATTATATATCTCCATTTCGCGTACTGCAGAAAATTTAAAGGAGCTCAGTCACGGTTTGCGCATATTGAAAAGTTTAGCCTCAATTTTTCAAATTCGTCGTTTGTAACCCGTGTTAATCTTCTCCATCCTTAGCCATCCTTGTCCCTTTATGGTTTATCCTTATCTCTTTGGTGTTTTTCTCTCTTATTAAACTGTTATTTTCAGGTTTCCTATCATTTAAAGGTAATTTTGTATGTGGCTAAAATAACTCAAAATACCGTGACTGAGCCCCTTTAATGCAATCAAAATAGCAAAATGTATCAATAAAACAGAAACCAACGATGCGCGGTACGCATCAAGTTTTATGACTGATATTAGCAATTGTGCGCGATACGATTCTAGCGAAGATATCAGTTTACAGACATTCGATGACCACCGAAGGCAGCTCTGAAACAACAGATTTTCGATCCTAACTGCTATGATATAAACAGCCCACGAAACAGTCCATTGAAACTTTTTTTTTTTTTTCTTTGATCGAAAAATGATCGAAAAATTATAAGGAGCACCTCATAATTAGTGCTTTGACCAACTTTCAGAATGAAATCTTGAGTAGAGTGACAACCGATTGAAGAACACTCGACATTAATATATTTATCCTGTGGTCGTTACTTTTTGCAAACGAGGAAAACCACACAAAAGCGCTTTGACGTCACTGATATTGTCGCTATAATTAAAGAAAACGACATAATTTAAATACATCTTCCGCTTTCGTGCACAACCCGGAGATTGCGTAAGAGTTTTTGTCTTATTTCACTCGCTTCTGTTATCTGTTCATACTTACCGCGATGGATTTGGTTTAATAGCCACTGGAACTGTGAAGAGTTTACAACTTTTGCGATGGGCAAGAACGAATCTAAGTTACCTCAAACATGTACGACAACCGATGGTTTGAAAATGAATTCTGTCTCACTGGCGAAAAACCTGCGTCCTTCTAAGTTCAAAGACAGCGAGCTTGAAGCACATCCGGCCAAGAAATTGTTCAAGCGTTACTCGGATTCCTCGGAAGATATGGTTCCTGCTTTGGGCTCAGTGGAGAACATTTATTGGTTTGGAGATTGCGGATTGTTTTCCGCAATTATCACAGCCTACAACAACCACTGGAAACTGCGAACCTCTCCAGATGACTGGTGGTTCTGTGTTATCAAACGAGTCGCCTGCGCCATCGACAAAAACGCCATGAAAGAGTCCGTTCGCAAGATGTTCGTTGATCACGAAGGAAAGAAAACCATCGAGGTAGTAAAGCCCGATACGAGCATCTATACTGCCGACTACAGCTGGATCTTTGATCAAATAGCGAAGGGAATACAAGAGGACGTGAAAGTACCTGAGTTCGGGGATGGAATGACGGCAAATTTCAGCACCACAACTGCAGTGCAGAAGATCGTTTCGCAGATTACATTGATGTATTCAGTTCAAGAGTATTTCGACTTTAAAGTCGTGTACAGCTGTGGAATCCCTGCAGTAGAGATGCTAGGTATTGAAGACGACTGGAGCAAATTACAGTGCAAACTGAAGGTACTGCGGACACTGCTTGAACCCATAGAGGACGATCTTGGTTTGCCGTCGGAGTGGTGGGATCTTGTGGAAAAAGTGTTCCGCGAGTTGCTGTCTACTTACCAAGGAAGACCAGATAAAGAATGGCGGAGTCATATTATTAGCTACCAAAAGAGGTTTGAGTCAGGTGAACATGGTTACAGGGGCTGGATTACCGACTTACTGGAGGGGACAGAAGACCTCATTGATATTGATGAGATGGCGAGTGGCCTAGTTAGCGTTCCAATCATCCTCGAAGACACTGTCCGTTGTGTGAAAGACGACGCCACACTTGCAGCAGGAATGCTGGGCTTCACTCTCCACACTGATGAAAACAAAGAGTTGTCTGTACAGCCATTCCAAGGCTGGTCTCTTCTGCTGTCTAAAGACTCGCCATTTCTTAAGTAAGCTCCAGAACATAACGCAAACAGAGTAATTTAAGGTGCCAAGTGAAACAGTTGAACAGCTTCAGTCAGTGTAGTTTTCTTAAAGTAGATTGTGGGAACGAATGCGACATACTCATAGTGACTTCAATAGTAAGCAAAAGAAATACATTTTATACGTTTGAACTCGCTGAAGAAACAAATTTCAGAAATTTCAACTCGACAATTATTTTTCTGTGTAATTCAGTTGTTATTACTTGTTCTTTACTGTTAGTTAGGATGGAAAAGCTATAAAGTGATGTTTTTCGATGTTTTATGGCGCTATACCTGTTTAGCAAATCGCATTAAATTATTTCTCTCGGATATGCATTTCTAGCTTTCTGATTGGTTCACTAAATCTCTGTTACCACCCATTATAACCCGGGCCATTGTACCTGTGCTTGACCGTATGTAGCGTAGCTGCTTTAGCACTCTAGTTAAGTTTGTTACCTTACAATTGGGTCTTGTCTTCTTTCACTTCAGTGAACTCGACTGATTCTGAGTCTGCAGTCTTGATGATGGCAGCCGCGTAAACAATCAACTCTTGCTTCATTTGACTTGAACAAGGCGTATGATTTTCAGTTAATTCTCTACTTCCAATTTTCCCGTAAAGTAACTACTTTATGCTGTTTGTCACTTTTTTAGAATTTAAAATTTGGAGGTGATTATGCGAAGAACATGTCAGAAGAAAACTCTGTCTCTCTTGGTTTCCTAACAAGCTTCAGTCAGCTCAAGAAATGAACAACTCGCGGCAAATTTTCCGCCTTTTCACAGGTACCATGTCCACATCATCCAGTTCATTAAGAATTTGAAAAAACGCGCAAAGTTTGTCATAATTTAATTCGAATATCTATCAATGGTCACTTGAATGGTCACAAAAACACCATTGAGTGTTCATAAATATTTAGTATCAGCCAGAATTGAAGGGCTGGATACATAACCATCTCCAACCAAACTATAACCTAAAATTCGACTGAAGTCGAATTTTAGGTCATAGTTTGGTTTTTTGACTTCTTTTGCTCTGATTTGCCAGATTTGTTAGAAAAAGACTCAACCTCAAGATGTTGATTTCATTTAAAAAGCAGTAAAATGTTGATTTCACCAAGGAGAAAGTTTCCGGGGTTAGGATTAGGGTTTAGTTTAGTGTCATTCAGTACGGTTAGCGCTCCCGTTGTGGTTTTTTAAGGCAACTAAAAACAACTGACCATAAGTTGATTTCAGTAATACGGTGGAACCCTGTTAATACGGTCACCAACGGGCCATGAAAATTTGGCCGTATTAACAGGGTAGCCGTATTGAGAGGGTAAGGTCAAACCTCACGACTGGTCTAAATTGAGTGACGTCTAAACAGATATAACACAGTTGCACTTCTAAACAACTCTTCTGTAAAAAGCATTCGGAAAGTGGATACAATTTTTAAAAACATGTATACTTGAATCAGTATATGGATTATTAACAAGGAAAAGATGAGCATAACTGGTTTGAGTGGCCGTATAAACGAGGTAAAATTAAAGGATTAAGTAGGTTGAGACTCAGAATGTGGCCGTCGGCCGCGTTAACCCTTTGAATACCAAACTTTCGCCAAAAAATACCGTTTTTAACCGTTAAGTCAGGTTTTTTAGCTGCCATGACGCTAAATAAGGCTAAGTTTTGCTAAGAAAGCTTTTTTTTACTAAAAGGAGAGATTTTTCGAGGATTAGGTACAAAATTGAGCAAAATCTCAATTACGGGCATGCGCATAAGCCAGAATTTGGACTATGAATTACTTCATCGAGCCAAATTTTGCTTGTTAGAGACTAAGAATGGTCAATCGGACCGATTTACGGCGAAAAAGAAAGTTTTGGTGAAAATTTGTGCTTTTCTTTGACGGGCGTTTCGCCGGGACAAGAAAAAGTGGCCGTAGTAGCGAGGTGATCTTATTAACGAGGTGACCGTAATTAAGGCGGGGTTCCACTGTAATTAAATAGCCAAGTTTGTTAGTTTTCCTGTACCAATAAACGGTACTTATCCATGTTCAGCACTTAAATAAAACAACGAAACTAGCTTGTTTCACCAGTCAAACCGAATACAAAGATCAATGTTGATATCATTAATAAACATAGTCAAAGCTGCTCAAGGGCCAATAAATAAGGCTGACCGATTAAGCCTTCTGTGCAATATACGGTCCTCCATACATCTGGTCCCTGATTCCAGAAGTCCGAAACACCACAAATCGCGCCTATTTACAATAAAATCAACGAAAGTTGCATCACAGATATCGCTTCTTGTGAGTCATTATCTTTTTGAAACTGAATAAAGGCTGAGGAACTCCTGTATCCATATTTTACACAAATCCATTTCCTCTACTTATATTCTTGCAATTCCAGTGCCACGACTCACTGTCGTTTACTAGGCCACGGAACGTCCACAGAACGTAATCGCAATGCATGCCGCGAAACTTGTCTTTAACTCAAGCGCGAGAACAGATGGCCGCAGATTTTAAGAAAAGTGTTATCACTCTAAAACCTATTCTCTCTTTCCAAACTTTGACACCGGCAACGCTTGCTGTCATCAAATCAAGTTTGAGGAAAAAATATATTTTTATTAGATAATTAGTCGCACTCGTCTATAATCGTCAATTGATATAACATTAATTGGCATTAAGTATGTGAAAGAATGTACATGTAACCCATAAGATGTTGTTTCACCCTTGGTACGTTGAACTTGTATTTTCATTAAGTCCTGAATTGACTGTAATAAACAATAAATTAAACATATGTCATTTCTACAGGTGGACACTGAAATCTGCAAGCAGACATTTGCCTGGTTTACCAAGTACAGAAATATTACCAGATACATGAACCAACATTGATTTTTGTCTTATTGCCTAAATCTGTGTGACTTAAAATTAAGAAAATAGAGGAGAAAATGAAAGAAACAAGGTGATTAATAAATTATTGTCCTTTTCGCAATTCATTAGAGCATACTTGCACGGACTGAGGTATAAAACACGGACTAAGCATTACGGACTGGATATAACACAAGGACTGAGGTATAAAACGCGGACTGCAGATTACATGCGGCATAGCGACTACAGTCCGTGTTTTATACTGACCAGTCGTAATATGACTGAATACATGTATAAACGAGAACAAACCCTCTCGTATGCACGTGCTTTGCGATCAGTTCATTTGTTTTCGCCCCTGCTGAACCTAACAGCTCAGGCACAAAATGCTGTTCCTAGAATTTTTGCTTTTTAACATACCGAACCTACCAGTACTCGAACGCACCCTTCAATCTACGATTACTACCACTATTATTAGATAGTTAGTCACAATCGTCTAATGATATAATATTAATTGGATAAATGACGTAAGTCTTACGAATTTTATTCGAGTTGGCTCATAGTAAATGGTTTGAACCCAGGAGTTTCAGAAGTTCGCATAGTGTGATCGTCGGGGTGAGGGTAGTTCTAAAAGGAACTGCTGTTGGTGACTGACGTTTCGACAACCTCAGCGAAAGTCATCTTCACAGTCAAGTGAAAAGCGTTTGTTAGTCGATGATGTTATAAGTCTGGTCCGTTGAAAGTGATTGGTCAGATTAGCCATAATGGTATTGGCTGAAAGACCCGTCTAAAGTTTGTCATCACTCATTGGTCGGTTTCCATCCGTCTATTGTTAGTCAAATTGGTCGGTTTTTGGTCCGTGTATTGTTCGTCAAATTAAGTCGGTATGTTAGAAGTCCCTTTGTCGGTTTCGTTTCCATCGTGGATAAGTCGTTTGAAGGCGCCGGTAGTTCATTGTTGACATCTGTTAACAGGCGTTTGTTCTAAGTTAATGTACCAGCTTTCCAGAGTCAGTCGTTGAAAATAGTTTGGGCTATAGGTTAAGCAGTGAGCAGAGTCCCAGTCAATGTTGTGGTTTGTCAGTTGATGATGTACAGCAATGTGATTGTTGGCATTACCATTTTTCGTGGCTCGTTTGTGTTCAGTCAGTCTCATGTTAAGGTTTCTGCCAGTCTCACCAATGTAGGAAGCCTGGCAGTCGGAGCATTTGATCTTGTAAACTGCTCCCTGTCTGTGGTTGGGTTCGTCCCTGTCTTTAACGTTGGTCAGCAAGTGTCGTAACATAGTTGTAGGTTTGTGGGCTACACGGATGTTGTAGGACTGTAGGATCCGTGAGATGGTCTCAGAAGTGCCCTTTATGTAAGGTATAAACACTGTAGTAACAGGCGTCGGGTTCCAGTTCGTTGCGTCAGCTTCAGCAGATCGGTTAATGTTTCGTCTAATAAAGTCAGCGTGGTAGTTGTTCTTGTGAAAACACGTTCAAGGTACCTGTTTTCGTCACGTAAGATGTCCAGTGCGTCACAAACTAGTTGCGCTCGTCTCGTCAAAGTGTTTATAGTCGTGGCTTTGTGTGAAGTCGGGTTGTAGGATGATTCGTCAAGTAATCTGTCGGTATGCGTCGGTTTTCTGTACACTGTCGTTCGCAGTTCTTTGTTGTCGCGGCTTAATTACCAAAGAGTCTAGAAAAGAAAGTTTTCCATTTTCTTCGATTTCTTTGGTAAACTGGATGTCGGCGTTCTCTTCGTTAAGGTGGTCGTAAAAAGCGTCAATTTCGTCTTTGTGTACGGCAGTAAAAGTGTCGTCAACGTAGCGTAAGAAAAGCGGTATATATCGTTTGTCGGCAAGTTGCAAGGGCGCGTTCCTCCACGTGTTGCATCACAATTTCTCCGGTAACAACAGAAACAGGCGACCCCATGGCTGTTGCAAGTAACTGTTTGTACTGTTTACCGTTGTACGGAAAGTAAGTCGATGTAAGGCACAGGTTCAGTAAGTCAATTTGAAAATTTACACCAATCAGGAAAAGTAAGATATTTTGAATCGAGAATAATCACATCCATCGATAAACTACGTTCTGAGAATATTGGAACAGTGATAAAACATTCTGATTGGACTACTTTAGTTCTTGCTTCTCTCACTTGTCAAGACACGATATTTGCACCGCATGTTAACTGGTAGTTGGGGCCCGAATATATCATTCACCTTTATAAGTACGCATCAGGTTCTAAGATTAGTTGCAAAGCAGACATCAACTCTTTCATTGCGAATATATAGTGACAGAGTCTAAGGTACACTTAGATCCTTGAACTGACCAAGTATTGATCAATTAACTGTGAACAGCAAAGTGATAGTGTGGCTGTTATAAGTGTAACATTATAATTAATGATTAAGATATAATAAAAATACGGCGCTTCCGCTTTCAAGAAACTTAGAGCGTTTTCTCATTGTGCTCAGTCGCCTCAATTATCTGCTCCTATTACTTCCCGTGGTGGATTTGGTCGAAAGAATTTACAACTTATAAGATGGGCAAGAGCGAATCGAAGTTACCTGCAGTTAGTTCGTGTATGACAGGCGACGGTTTGAAAATGAAAACCATCTTACTCGCAAAAAACTTGCGTCCATCTAAATTCAAAGATAGCAAGCTTCAAGCACTGCCGGCGAATGAATTGATCAAGCGTAACACAGATTCCTCTGCCGAAGATATGGTTTCTGCTTTGGGTTCAACGGAGAACATTTATTCGCTCGGTGATTGCGGATTGTTTGCAGCCATTATCACAGCCTACAACAACCACTGGAAACTGCGAACCTCTCCAGATGACTGGTGGTTCTGTGTTATCAAACGAGTTGCATGTGCCATCGACAAAAACGCCGAAAAAGAGTCCGTTCGCAAGATGTTCGTTAATCACGAAGGAAAGAAAACCATCGAAGTAGAAGTGCCCGATATAAACATCCATACTGTGGACTACAGCTGGTTCTTCGATCAAATAGCGAAGAGAGTACAAGAGAATGTGAAAGTACCTGAGTTCGTGGATGGAATGACGGCAGATTTCAGCACCACAACTGCAGTGCAAAAGATCGTTTCACAGATTACATTGATGTATTCAGTTCAAAAGTATTTCCAGTATAAAATGTTGTCTCGTTGTGGAATCCCTGCAGTAGAGATGCTAGGCACTGAAGAAGACTGGAGCAAGCTACAATCCAAACTGAAGGTACTGCGGACACTGCTTGAACCCATCGAGAACGACCTTGGTTTGTCGTCAGAGTGGTGGGATCTTGTGGAAAAAGTGTTCCGCGAATTACTGTCTACTTACCAAGGAAGACCGGATAAAGAATGGTGGAGTCATATTATCAGCTACCAAAACAGGTTTGGGTCAGGTGAACGTGGTTTCAGGGGCTGGATTACCGACTTTCTGGAGGGGACCAAACGCATCATTGATATTTATGCGATGGCGAGCGGCCAGGTTAGCGTCCCACTCATCCTCCAATTCCCCCGTGTCAAAGACACCGCCACACTTGTAGCAGGAATGTTGGGCTTCACTCTCCACACTAAAAACACTAAAGAGTTGTCTGTACAGCCATTCCAAGGCTGGTCTCTTCTGTTGTCTAAAGACTCGCCATTCCTTAAGTGAGCTCCAGAACATAACTCAAATAGAGTAATTCAAGGTGCCAAGTGAAAGAGTTGAACAGCTTGTAGTTTTCTTAAAGTAGATTGTGCGAAAGAGTGCGACATACTAGTGACTTCAATAGTAAGCAAAAGAAATGCATTTTAAACTTTTGAACTCGCTGAAGAAACAAATTTCAGAAATTTCAACTCGACAATTATTTTTCTCTGGGATTCAGTTGCTATCACTTGTTCTATAATTTTGGTTAGGCTGGAAAAGGTTACGTGCTATTTTTCGATGTTTTATGTCGCTCTACCGGTTTAGCAAATGGTATTACATTCTAACTCTCGGACATGCATTTCTAGCTTTCTTATTGGTTCACTAAATCTATGTTACCACAAATTTTAGCTGTATTTGACCGTATACAGCTTAGCTCCTATACCACTCCAGTAAAGTTTGTTTCGTCTTAACTTGTCTTGTTATACTTCAGTGAACTCAACTGATTCTGAGCAACATAATCCGTAGTCTTGATGACGACACCCGCGTAAGCAGGTCACGAATGTTTGTTGCATTTAACTTGCACAATGCGTATATATTCTTATATTCTTGCAATTCCAGTGCAACGACTTCATTGTTGTTTACTAAGCCACGGAGCGTCCATTGAACGTAATCGCAGTGCATGCCGGGAAGGGTGTCTTCGACTCACTCGCGGGTAAAGATTGCGGTAGATCTCAAGACAAATTTTATTCGTCCAAAACCTGTTCTCGCTTTCCAAACTTTGACGCCGGCAACGCTTGATGTCATCGAATCAAGTGTGCGGAAAATAGATATTCTTATTAGACGATTCATTTCAATCGTCTAAGGATATAACATTAATTGGATAAATCACGTAATTCTTACGAATTTTATTCGAGTTGGCTCAATATTAAAATTTACGCCGATTAGGAACCGAAAGATATTTTGAATCAATAATAATAACATCGATCGATAAACTACGTCTTGAAAATATTTGCACTGTAATAAAACATTCTGAATGGCTTACTTTAGTTCTTGGTTGTACCACTTGTCAAAACACGATATTTGCACCGCATGTAAACTGGTTGTAGGAGCCCGAATTTATAAGTACGCATCAGGTTCTAAGGTTAGCTTGCAAAGCAGAAATCAACTCTTTCGTTACAAATATATAACGATCGAGTCCAAGGTACACCACGATCCTTGAACTGACCAAGTATTGATCGACTTTGCACAGCGAAGTGATAGTGTGGCTGTTATAAGTGTAACATTACATATATATATATATATATATATATATATATATATATATATATATATATATATATGTATATATATATATATATATATATATATATATATAACATTATATATGTATGTACGTATGTACGTATGTACGTACGTATGTACGTATGTATGTACGTATGTATGTACGTATGTATGTACGTATGTATGTACGTATGTATGTACGTATGTATGTACGTATGTATGTACGTATGTATGTACGTATGTATGTACGTATGTATGTACGTATGTATGTACGTATGTATGTACGTATGTATGTACGTATGTATGTACGTATGTATGTACGTATGTATGTACGTATGTATGTACGTATGTATGTACGTATGTATGTACGTATGTATGTACGTATGTATGTACGTATGTATGTACGTATGTATGTACGTATGTATGTACGTATGTATGTATGTATGTATGTATGTATGTATGTATGTGTGTGTGTGTGTGTGTGTATGTATGTATGTACGTATGTATGTATGTATAAAATCGTTACCAGAACTCTCAGGCCAACAAAGGTGTCACAGCGTCAGGAGGATCAGTAAGGAGAGATAACCTTTCTAAAAAGGAACGGGTGGCGCTTAAAGAACTTAAAAATTCTAATGTAGTGATTCGTATACAAGACAAAGGCTCTCGATTTGTATTAATTGATGACAAAGAGTATGAGGAAAAAATGTTTGGTCAGCTCAACAACCGGTTACATTATAAATCTTTGCAACCGGATCCTACTTCTAAGCATTTGGCATTAGTACAGAGTTGGTGTTCTAAATGACTAGGTAAGGGCGAGATTTCTCCCGAAGTAGGTAAGTGGGTTTTGAATAAAGAAGCGAGACAAGGAGTTGCCTTTGGAAATATGAAAACGCACAAAACGGGCAACCCGCTCAGACTTATTACATCTTGTTGCGGCACGGCAATTGAAAACTTATCGGCCTTTACAGAATTCTATTTACAACCACTTGCCCGAAAATTACCATCGTTTATTAAGGACACCACCGATCTGCTTAACAAAATAGAAGATCTAAATACAAGCGGCCCCTTTCCAAATGGCACCTTACTGGTTTCGTGGGACGTGGTTTCAATGTTTCCTAACATCGATAACAAACTCGGCCTCACTGCAGTGAGGAAGGCTTTGAATGCTAGAGAAAACAAATTTCCATCCACGACTTGTATTTTAGAAGCTGTAAAAATTTGTTTGAAAAGTAACCATTCTGTTTTTAAGGAAAATTTCTTTCTTCAAAGCCATGGCACAGCTATGGGTCCAAAGAATGCTTGCAGTTATGCCGACCTAGCCATGGGCGAAATTGATCTCAAAGCTAAGTTTTCTGATCCGATAAAGCCGTCCTTATGGTGGCGGTATCGAGATGATGTTTTTGATCTTTGGCAGCAAGGCCTTCCTGCCCTACATCAATTTACGGATTACAATAATTCTCTGTATCCTACCATTAAATTTGAGTTAGTTTTTTCTGAGCGTGAGCTTCACGTACTGGATCTTACTTTATATCTTATCGATGGGTTTATTAAGAAAGATGTCTATTCCAACCCTACAGACAGCCACTTATATCTTCCATCTTCTAGCTGCCATCCTAAACACGTTTTCAATGCTATTCCTTTTGGAGTAGCCACAAGATTAAAAAGAAATTGCTCGGAGGAAATTTTTCTCGCCGAGAGAACAGCTGAGTACAAAAGGTACCTTGTTAACCAGGGTTATCGCTCTAAATTAGTTTCTGATCAATTCTCCAAAGCCTCCGCCATTCCTAGAAATGATTTACTTAAGACCCGTGGAAAGGAAAGGAAGAAATTATTTCCATTTGTGATCACATTTAATCCAAATCTACCCGACGTAGGCAAAATAATCAGAAAGCATTTATTCATTCTACAATCCAACCCCAAATTAAAAGAACTTTTCCCTCGAAGTTCTATCATACCATCTTTTCGTCGATCAAAAAATCTCAAAGAATTATTAGCACCATCTCGTTTCAAAACTGTCGAAGAGGGACAAATAATTCATCAAAACAATGGTTGTTTCAAATGTGATAGATAGATGCGGCCTGTGTCGAAATGTCTTCGTTGAATCCAAATCATTTCTTAGTTTTCAGACGGGCAAAAGATATACCATTCATTCCAGGCTTTCTTGTGATTCAAAAAATGTAATTTATTTGGCTTCTTGCAAGAAATGTCGCTTGCAATACGTGGGATCTACCACTACCGATTTTAGAATTAGGTTTCGTAATCAGAAGTCTGCTATGCTCACAAACAAAACAACTTGTGAAGTAGCAATACATTTTAACAAAATCCCACACACTCTACATGACTTTTCGTTCCAATGTATTGATCAGGTACAGACCCCAAACAACTCTGAGGAGATCGATACTCTTCTAATTACAAAAGAGGCTTATTGGAGTGCTCAGCTGTTCTCTTTGGCACCCCATGGCTTAAATAAAAGAAAGGAATTTCATTCCAAAAATAGAATTTGTTATAATTAATTAAATCCTCTCCTATATCGTACGTTATTGATTGATCGTTCAAAGGCCCTTTTCTTGGATTTTGTCAGCCTTTTAGGTGTTGATTAGACTCAAAGGCCCTGTCAAGGGATCTTATTATGATTAATATTATTTAAGGGCCCCTCCAGGGATTTTGTTGCTAATTTACCCTTTCAGGCTCCAAAGGCCTCGTTTTGGGATTTTGTTACAGTTGATGTTTTCGGTTATATGTAAGGGAGGGTTTTACTTTTTCCAATGCTTGCCGCGTTGCCTCTTCGGTTATTTTATTTGTTTTAGCCAGTTTGGTCTTTTAGTTTTTAGCTTTTATCTCTCAGACTCCGCCGATTATTTTCATAATAGTTTGTTTTTGACTTATTCAATATTTTTGCGCTTTGTTGATTTTGTTTTTTGTTCTTTGTTAATTAACACCACTTTTTGCTCTTTCACGTGATTTTGTACTTTTATTAATTGTCACTTGTAATAACGTAATCACTAACACCTTAATCTTATTTAAAGCTCGTTTTTATTCAAAAGTTGTAATAACTGAAGGTCTCTGACCGAAACGTTTTTTATTAAATTTTTTAATCTTTTTTACGTCAGAAGTTGTCCGTCCTCACAAATTTTTTAACTTGCTATCTATATATATAATGTTATATATATATCGATATAACTAACTGCAGACAGTACTGTTTCGGCCTTCTGGGCCTCATCAGTGCAGTGCTGAAGACTAAGATGGAGGCTAAGCTTAAAAAGCCGCCCCAAATACTACACATGTGGTAGTATCTAAGCCATTACCAGAGTGCTCAAACTAGCGAGCGAGTGAGCATACGCAATTGCCACAGTAACGACTCATCCCAGTAGAGTACTCAAACTGGACATGAAAGCAGAGCTTTGTATGCCAGCGAGCTATATATCGATATATATATATATATATATATATATATATATATATATATATATATATATATATATATATATATATATATATATGTATATAACATTATCACAGCCTACAACAACCACTGGAAACCACGAACCTCTCCAGATGACTGGTGGTTCTGGCATGTGCCATCGACAAAAACGCCGCGGAAGAGTCCGTTCGCAAGATGTTCGTTGATCACGAAGGAAAGAAAACCATCCAGGTAGTAGTGCCCGATGCAAGCGTCTATATACTGTCAACTACAGCTGGTTCTTTGATCAAATAGCGAAGGGAGTACAAGAGAACATCAAAGCACCTGAGTTCGTGGATGGAATGACGGCAGATTCCAGCACCACAACTGCAGTGCCGAAAATCGTTTCACAGATACTTTGATGTATTCAGTTTAAAACTATTTTTGTTATAAATTGGTGTTTGAATGTGGAATCCCTGCAGTAGAGATGCTAGGTACTGAAGACGACTGGAACAAGTTACAGTCCAAACTGAAGGTACTGCGGACACTGCTTGAACCCATAGAGAACGACCTTGGCTTATCATTGGCGTGGTGGGATCTTGTGGAAAAAGTATTCCGCAAATTGCTGTCTACTTACCAAGGAAGACCAGGTAAAAAATGGTGGAGTCACATCATCAGCTACCAAAACAGCTTTGATTCAGGTGCAATAGGTTTCAAGGGCTGGATTACTGGAGGGGACAAGAGAAGTCATAGATATTGATGAGATGACGAGCGGCCTGGTTAGCGTTCCACTCATCCTCGAAGACCCTGTCTGTTGTGTGAAAGACAACGCCACACTTTTAGCAGGAATGCGCGGTTTCACTGTCCATACTGGTGAGAGAAAAGAGATATCTGTGCAACCATTCCGAGGTTGGTCTCTTTTTATGTCTAAAGACGGGCCATTTCGCAAGTAAGCTCAAGAAGACTCTCCCTCAAGTAAAGTGTCTTCGTATGAAGTTACGGCAACCATATTGGTGACCCAAAACAATGAAACGTGCGGCCATGTTGGTGTCCAAGCCCCGTCCCGTGGGAGTTAAACTCTTTAGTTATATAAACACCTTCTTTTTAATTTATTACAATTAATTTGAATGGCTGCTGCCCCGTTGCTGAAAACACTTTATGGTGCCAAGACGAATACAGTGAAACCTGTATTAAGCGGACACCCTTGGGATCTTCACTAGTGTCCGCGACTGCTCATAGCACAATGTCAAGTCAATCAATGTATCAATCTGGAATAATCTACTTCGACATCGCTGAACAATGTTAAAGGAGTCTGAGCTGAGCTTTCAGAAGTAAAAAAGGCCTTGAAATGTTCGCTTGTTGCAAGTCCGCTGAATGAAAGTTTATTTTACAGTGAATATGGGAAGAAAATTTTGGGACTCAAGCTGGTGTCCACTTAATATAAATGAGGGTGTCCGCTTAATACTGGTTTCACTGTATAGCGTTTTCACATGACATCATGGCTGCCATATTGGTGTTCAGAAACAATGAAACGGCGGCCATGTTGGTGAACCAAAACAATCCTTTGAAAGTTGAACTCTTTTCTTATGTAAACACTTCCTGTTGTTCCAATAAATTTGGATGACTGCTGGCCAAGTGAGTAAGAAGGCTCTACTGTTTAACTGCGTGTAGATTTCTTTTCAGTACACAGTTGGCGCATTCGCACTAGACTACCAAGGCACATTGCTTTCTATTGCTCTACCTAATTCCTCCACTATTATTACTTTTATTATTAGATGATTGACGTCAATCGTCCAGTAATAATACAGAAATAAGACAAATGTCCTAAATCTTCCAAATTTGATCCACGTTAGCTTGTTATAAAAAAAATTGACTGCGTCATTTTAGCCTGTCGGAAACGAAGAAATCATTTGCATGAATTATAAACGCAGGACGTGTGTTAAAAGAAAGGACCCTAATTGATATTACACTTAGCTGTCAGAGCAGATATCAATGAAGGCCATAATTCCAACGTACAGCGAAAGAGTCTGACTTGAACTAACTTTAGCTAGAGTTATTAAAATTATACATAGCAAACGTCAGTGCGACTGCAATATCAGTAAATTATGATAAATGATCATGACAAAACGAAAATGCACCTTCCGCTTGTGTCAACGTTTAAGCGGTTTCTTATTTCACTCGCTTTTATTACCTGCTAGATTTGGTTTTCTAGCTACCGTTGGACGAGTTTAGGTTAACTTATACCATGGCCAAAAACGAATCCAAGTCGCCCATAATCGGTTCCTGTATGACAGCCGATGGCTTGAAACTAAATTCTGTGGTACTCGCGGAGCACCTGATTCCCTCTAGGTTTGAAGACAGCAAGCTTGTCGCAAGACCAGCGAACAAATTGTTCAAGCGTTACACAGATTCCTCCGCCAAAGATATGACAGCCGACGCTTTGAAAATGGAAACTATCTTCCTCGCAGAAACCTTGCGTCCTTCTAACTTCAAAGATAACAAGTTTGCGAATGAATTGATCAAGCCTAATACAGATTTCTCCGCCAAAAATATGGTTCCTGCTTTGGGTTCAACAGACAACGTTTATTCGCTCGGAGATTGCGGATTGTTTTCTTCCATTATCACAGCCTACAACAACCACTGGAAACTACGAACCTCTCCAGATGACTGGTGGTTCAGTGTTGTTAAACGAGTTGCCAGCGCCATCGACAAAAACGCGAACAAAGAGTCCGTTCGCAAGATGTTCGTTGATCACGAAGGAAAGAAAACCATCAAGGTAGTAGTGCCTGATACAAGCATCTATACTGTGGACTACAGCTGGTTCTTTGATCAGATAGCGAAGAGAGTACAAGAAAACGTGAAAGTACCTGAGTTCGTGGATGGAATGACGGCAGATTTCAGCACCACAACTGCAGTCCAGAAGATTGTTTCGCAGATTACATTGATGTATTCAGTTCAAAAATATTTCTCCTTTAAACCGTTATTCTCTTGTGGAATCCCTGCAGTGGAGATGCTAGGCACTGAAGACGACTGGAGCAAGTTACAATCCAAACTGAAGGTACTGCGAACACTGCTTGAACCCATAGAGAACGACCTTGGCTTATCATCGGAGTGGTGGGTTCTTGTGGAAAAAGTGTTCCGCGAACTGCTGACGACCTACCAAGGAAGACCAGATACAGGATGGTGGAGTCATATTATCAGCTACCAAAACAGGTTTGGGTCAGGTGAACATGGTTACAGGGGCTGGATTACCGACTTTCTGGAGGGGACCGAACGCCTTGTTGATATTGATGAGATGACCAGCGGCCTGGTTAGTGTTCCACTCATCCTCGGAGACATCACTAGTCGGCGAGCAAAAGACAACGCCACGCTTGTAGCAGGAATGCTGGGCTTCACTCTCCACACTGATGAAACCAAAGAGTTGTCTGTACAGCCATTCCAAGGCTGGTCTCTTCTGCTCTCTGAGGACTCGCCATTTCGCTAGTAAGCTACATAAGACTTCCCAAACGACATGATCGAAAGAGCCAAAATTAAATTAAATTTAACGGATGCGGCAAAATAGTGACTGTAATAATTAGCAAAAGAAAGGAAACTTCAATAGACACTTTAGAAACGGCGGCCATATTGGTGTCCCAGGCCAAACCTGTGGGAGTTGAACTTTTTCCTTATGTGAACACTTTCTTTGTTATAATCAAATTTGAATGACTGCTGGCCACGTGAGAGGAAACGCTCTATGGTGCCAAGACGAATTGCGCGTTTTCACTTGACGTTACGGCAGCCATATTGGTGTTCCAAAACAATGAGACGGTGCCCGTGTCGGCGTACCAAACCAAACTTTTATATAGTCTAGTCGAGCCTTTTTCTTTGTAAAAACCTACTTTTGCTCCAATAAATGTGCTTGATTAATGGCCAGGTGAATCTAAACGTCCCATTGTTGAACTGCGTGTGGTTCTTCTAAAGGTACATTGTTCACGTATGCGCACTAGACTGCCAAGGCACAATTGCTTTCTATTGCACGTCCTAATTCCTCCACTATTATTATTTTTATTGTTAGATGATTAATGTCAATCGTCCAGTAGTAAAACACTAATCGACTTATGTCTCATATCCTCTAAATTTGCTCTGCGCTACCTCGACCGTTAAGAAAAAATAACTGCTTGCATCATTTCGCTAATTCGCAATTAAGCTACATAAGGCTTCAAAAACGGCGTAATCTAGAGTCAAAACAAATAGTTTGATAGTTAGGAGTTTTGTTAAATTGTACAAATGCAGCCGAATAGTGACTGTAAAGATAAGCCAAAGAAAAGCGAACTTTATCAAATGGACATTTTGAACTCAAACAATCCAGGAGGTTGATTTTTTTTTAGCAATATTGGACTCTTGGACTCACTAGATATCTAGTTCAATGGCTTTACAGCCGATGTCTGCCATGTATGGATCTTTTTCCGCGTTTTTCGTGAGAAATGAGTGAAGTGCCTTGTTTATTTTAGCTTCAAAATTGGACACTATAATATATGTACATCATGACACACAGTACGGAATGATACAGTGTACGCTTGAACCTACCTAACTGCAGTCAAACCTCTATTAATCGGCCACCGATGAAGCGGCCATTTCTTGTTAAGCGGCCAGTTATCAAAGTTCCGAAATCTATGTCAGTAAAATGCTGTAAATGAAACTCCAATTACCCGGCCACCTTTTGTTCATCCCGATTTGGAGGTTAGCCATCAGATTTTAAAATACACGTAGTTTGACTTTCTTTTGGAAAAGACGATGACAGATGAAAGTCCGAACTGAAATAGTCAGAATTTCATGTTCATTATGATTGTCTAGACGAGATTCCATGTTCACTAAGCAATCAGTCCAATCTAAAAAATATTGAAAGTAGATGAACCTCTATAAGGTACCAACCCTATGAAGCGACCACCTCCCATTTCCTCAAAGGGGACCCTTTAATAGGGGTTTGACTGTATACCTGTATCTCTCCTTGTTATAAGGCAAATAAGACTTTGACATATTCCTTTCATCCACCCGGATATGTTGCTATGGACTGCAACCTCGATATGTTGGTATCGTGGATTACCGAGTTTCTGGAGGGGACAACAAGTCATAGATATTGATGACACGACGACCGGCCTGGTTAGTGTTACACTCATTCTCGAAGACCCTGTCGATTGTGTGAAAGACAACGCCACACTTCTAGCAGGAATTCTGTGCTTCGCTGTCCATACTGGTAACACAAAAGAGGTGTATTTACAGCCATTCCAAGGCTGGTCTCTTCGCCATTTTGCAGGTAACCTCCGGAAGACTCTTCTTCAAATAGAGTGTTTTCACATGATGTCACATCAGCCATATTGGTGTTCCAAAACAATGAAACCGCGGCCATGTTGGTGTCCCACGCCAATCCTGTGGGAGTAAAAAATGTTTCTATACAAACACATTCTTTTGTTATAATAAATCTGAATAGCTGTAAGCCACGTGAGTAAAAACGATTTATATTGTTAAGACGAAGAAATCATTTTCACATGACGTCATGGCAGCCATATTGGTGTTCCAAAACAATAAGACGGCGGCCATGTTGGTGTACCAAACCAATCGTTTAGGAGTTGAGCTTTTTTCTTATGTAAAGGATTTCTTTTGCTGGCTACGTGAGTAAAACCGGTCTATAGTTAAACTGCGTGAAGTTCTTTTTTTTTCAAAGAAGATTGTGCAGACATGCGCATTAGACTGCCCTAGCACAATTGCTTTCAATTTCCCAACCTGATTCCTCCACTATTGCTTTTTACTATTATAAGGTGATTGATGTCAGTCGTCCAGTAGTAAAACGCTAGTCGTTTAATGTTGTACATGCTCCAAATTTGATCTGCGTTGTCTCGTTAAGAAAAATTAACTCCGTCGTCATTTAGCCAGTCAGGAACGAACTGATATTTTGAATGAACTATACTGGCAGGAAGCTGGCTAAAAGAAAGAGCACTAACTGATACTGCGCTTAGCTATCAACGCACTGAGATATCAGACTGATGTCGTAAATCCTCCAAATGTGATCCACGTTAGCTCCTTATAAAAAAAAAAATTATTAAATCCATTTTGAAATCACTGGTTATCCTTGCAATCTGATTGGCTCTCACTGGTGGGATTTATTCACGAATTGCACTATTTTTTCTCTAAATCGCATCTTTTCCTCAGCCAATGAGAATGGGACAGTAAAACAAAACAAACAATCAGATTTCAAGATTAGCTCAAAGTAATCAATAAAATTTCAGGAAAATGAAAGGTAAAAAGCTATTGCGTGGAGAATTTTGCCACAACTATTGCCAAACCTTTGTTATTATTGCAGTTTTTTGTTTGTTTGTTTGTTTTTAAATTGACGAATTTAATTAATTACAGTTTCTGAATGCCGATTATGAGCTCCTCCAGGCTTAATACCTACTTTAATGGAAGTTTCCAGCTTTCCGTGTCCATTTTGACGAATATTTTGGCGATTTTTCTTCAACATCTGTTCAAGATCCGTATCATACCGAGTCCAGTAAAACATAAACAAACGAAAACCACACAACAACAAATTCAGAGCCATCTCAAGAAGGTAGATGTTTCCAGGTTTCCGGAAGTTTCAAACGAAGCAACAAAAGAGCTTAACTCTGTCGCTGTGAATAAACATAGTCAAAAGACGCCACACTGCACAAAATAGTGAACGAACGAACGTCTTACGAAGCCGGTGCCAGTCCCGCCATCTTGGAAACATCTTAAAACAAATGGCGCCGCAAGAACTTGACAAGGTCCTGAGTATTGAGTCCTACGCCGAGGTCACAAAAAGAAACGGAGATGATAACGAGCTGGACTCCCTTAAAATCATGCCATTGAACGGTATTTAAAAGAAAAAAACTTACTATCCACTGGGCAACGTGCACTCGAGGGAGTTTCACAACTCAAAAGAAATCGATCGCATAATTACACAGGCTATGCACCTTCAAATTCCTTCTCCAAAGACAATGAAAAGTCTCAGCTTCAACCACAGAAGAAAAGAAGGCCTTCCATAATTGATTCAGGCGACGAGAATTGAACTTTTAGACCTGAAGTAGACTATTTTCGTTCTGACTTCAGAACTGCTTGTTTCTTTGTCATGCTCGAATGAGTTTTCGTCACATGACATCGTTTTGCATACTAAATGGTCGCAAAGACGTTTCCGGTTCCGCTTTTTTAACAAACCGGCTACTGGAACAATGCACCAAAAATCTAAAATTTAAGGCGATAAAATTGTGCAATTTCAAAATGGATCTAATAAAGTGGCAATTGAACTTCGTATGGAAGGCGCGGTGGCCTCATGGTTAGTGCGCTCGTCTCCGGATCCAGCGGTCCGGGTTCGAGCCCTGGCCGGGGACATAGTGTTGTGTTCTTGGGCAAGACACTTTACTCTCACAGTGCCTCTCTCCACCCAGGTGTATAAATGGGTACCGGCGAACTTAATGCTGGGGGCAACCCCACGATGGACTAGCATGCATGCAGGGGCGAGTAGAAATACTCCTAGGCGCTTCATGCTACAGAAACCGGGATAAGCTCCGGCCTGATGGGCCACTTGGCTCGTATGGAGACTTTTTTTGAACTTCGTGTCGTGCAATTTTGGTCTGAAATCATACTTGTGATTTCAAATCGAAATCACGCGTATGATTTCAGACCAAATTGCACGCCACTCAGTTCAATTACCATTATTAATCACATAATTTAGCCCGTCAGATATAAAGAAATGTTCGCATGAATGATAATCACAGGAAGTGTATTAAATGAAAGGGCCCTAATTGATATTGCACTTAACTATGAAAGCAGATGTGAATCAAGGCCATGATTCCAACGTACAGCAATAGAGTCGGACTCGAACTCAAATAAGCAAGAATTATTAAAACTATGCATAGCATGCGTCAGTGTGACTGCGATATCAGTAAATTGTGATTAATGGTCATGACATTAAAAAAATGCACCTTCCGCTTCTCTCAACACTTAAGGTTACAGTATACCTTCGGGTCGGCAATTTTCTTCAAATTTGGGTTTTTGGGTCAAAATAGAGGTCGAAGAATAATCTCTAATTTCTGAAAACAATTTTTGAAAAAGGCTAAATATTAGCGGAGAAATGGCGGTTTTACGTTTTCACCGGAAGTAAAAGTTGACCTCTTGATTGACAGCCCTATGGCGTGTATGCAATCAACCGAGGCGATTTTCGCGGGAATTACCTATATGGATGTCACGAATTGACTACTCAGTTGATCAGCATTGTTGTTCTGACTACCCAGCATTTTTGATATTAGGCGTGTCTCTATTAAGTTATAAGTAAACATAGACCACGTTTAAACCATGGACCGGTTCGAAAAAGCGAAAACAGCGAAGAACGAATGAAAATACATCAATGAGTGAAGAAGCGAAAGTTCGCCACGCCGATGAAGCTATAGTTATCGTATAAGGCGGGCAAATATTCGTGGTGAGAGGAAAGAAAGGTTCTGTAAAAATTTCGGAACTTGACAGCAATAACAGGGATGCTGACAGAGACTCTTCTGATGAGTCCGATATCGACGAATTGTCGGACTCATTGAGACCATTTGAAATATTATCCATGCACAGTTGCCCACAAACAGTTGCTCTCCGCGCTCTCTTTTGTTTGTTTCTTTCGCTCAGCCACTCTAGCGTTCGTATCCTTTTTAGTCTTCCCCATTTTGGCAGACCAGCTTCAAGAAAAACCGAGCTACAGAAAAATTATCTCTCTGTCTTCGGTTCCTTGAGCGCATTACGAAACAGAAGAGTTTTTTAGAGATTCGCGCGTAAATTTCACCAGGAGGTTAACGGTAGTAAAGTTTCCCTGCACTGATTGGCTTAGTTACCTGAGAACCCAGTCGAAGGCGTTTGTGGAAAGAGTTTGTTCGCGAAGCAGAAAATTTTTCTTAGCGCCGTTTTCTCGAATAAATTTTTTCACTTGAAGCAGACACTTTAAAGAGTTATAACTCAAAGGGAATTTGTTCAATTGCCCTTAAATTTGGACAGTGGCTAGTTTAACATATAAACTACAAAAGCGTGACTGGGAATTGTTAATTTCGAAATACTTTTTCTTCGAGAGCGATTTTTGTACGATCACTCCACATGTTTTTAATCCTATTTCGAAAATGTTCTGTAACTTTTTACTGCAATTAAATATGCCAAAACGCAGACACGTTTTTTAAGCGCTTTGGGCCCAGAAACCGAGGAAAAAATTAAATTGGCGAAAAACGAAATTCGCTTTGACTTGTAGCTTTCGAAAGGTGATTCGGGCGCTCGCATTTAGTGGTCGTGAAAAATTCGACAATTCATTTTCCTTCATTTTCTTTGATAGCCAGCTCCATAAGCTTTAATTTGATATAGGGGTTTAGGTATCTACAGCTTAAACTGCACGCGCAACATCGCTTGCGCGCGAGACACCCCTGAAGGTATACTGTAACGTTAAGCGGTTCCGAGTCATTTGACTCACTTCTATTACCTGCTAGATTTGGTTTTCTATATAAGCTACTGTTGGAATAGTTTATATTAACTTTTGCAATGGCCAAGAACGAATCCAAGTCACCTGGTATCGGTTCCTGTATGAGAGCCGATGGTTTGAAACTAAATTCTGTGGTACTCGCGGAGCACCTGATTCCCTCTGAGTTTGAAGACAGCAAGCTTGTCGCAAGACCAGCGAACAAATTGTTCAAGCGTTACACAGATTCCTACGCCAAAGATATGACAGCCGACACTTTGAAAATGAAAACTGTCTTACTGGCAAAAAACTTACGTCCTTCTAAATTCAAAGATAGCAAGTTTGCGAATGAATTGATAAAGCCTAACACAGATTTCTCCGCCAAAGATATGGTTCCTGCTTTGGGTTCCACGGACAGCGTTTATTCGCTAGGAGATTGCGGATTGTTTTCCGCCATTATCACAGCCTACAACAACCACTGGAAACTACGAACCTCTCCAGAAGACTGGTGGTTCAGTGTTATCAAACGAGTCGCTTGCGCCATCGACAAAAACGCCGAGAAAGAGTCCGTTTGTAAGATGTTCGTTGATCACGAAGGAAAGAAAACCATCCAGGTAGTAGTGCCCGATACAAGCATCTATACTGTCGACTACAGCTGGTTCTTTGATCAAATAGCGAAGGAGTACAAGAGAAAGTGAAAGTACCTGAGTTCGTGGATGGAATGACGGCAGACAAAAGACCTCATTGATATTGATGAGATGACAAGCGGCCTGGTTAGCGTTCCACTCATCGTCGTAGACCCTGTCCGCCGTGTAAACGACAACGCCACACTTGTAGCAGGAATGCTGGGCTTCAATGTCCACACTGATGAAACCAAAGAGTTGTCTGTGCAGCCATTCCAATGCTGGTCTCTTCTGCTCTCTGAAGACTCGCCATTTCGCTAGTAAGCTACAGCAAACGGCGTTATCTTAAGAGGCAAATCAAATATTTTGATAGTTGAAAGTACGGATGCGGCAAAATAGTGACTGTAATAATAAGCAAAAGAAAGCAAACATCAATAGAAACTTTGAACTCAAACTGATACAATGAAACGGCGGCCATGCTAATGTACCAGGCCTATCTTACGGGAGTTGAACTTTTTTCCTATGTGAACAATTTCTTTTTTATGATAAATTTGAATAGCTGCTGGCCACGTGAGAGAAAACGCTCTATGGCGCCAAGACGAAATGCGCGTTTTCACATGACATCATGGCAGCCATATTGGTATTCCAAAACAATGAGACGGCGGCCATGTTGGTGTATCAAACCAATCCTTTGATAGTCTTGTCGAGCTCTTTTCTATGTAAAAACCTACTTTTGTTCCAGTTAATTTGCTTGAATAATGGCCAGGTGAATGGAAACGCCCTATTGTTGAACTGCGTGTGGTTTTTTTAAAAGGTAGATTGTTCGCGTATGCGCACTAGACTGCTAAGTTACAATTGCTTTCTATTGCACGACCTAATTCCTCCGCTATTATTATTTTTATTATTAGATTAATGTCAATCGTTCAGTAGCAAAACACTAATCGACTAATGTCTCATATCTTTCAAATTTTCTCTGCGTTGCCTCGATCGTTAAGGAAAAATAACTGCGTCATTTAGCCATTTCGCAAATAAGCTACATAAGACTTCCCAAACGGCGTAATTTAAAGAGCCAAAACAAATAGTTTGATAGTCGGAAGTTTTGTTAAATTAAATTGAACAAATGCAGCCGATTAGGGACTGTAATAAGAAGCCAACAAAAAAGCGAACTTTAATAAATAGACACTTTGAACTCAAACAATCCAGCGGGGGTATTTTTTTTTTTTAGCAATATTGGACTCTGTGGCTTGAAATGTTCGATCCCCAGGACCACTCAGTTTTATTAACTTAATCCTCACCGGAAACTGGCCGTAACTTTGGCGGGTTGTATTCCTGGTTGGTTGAAAAGGTGGCTGGCTGGGACACTGTTACCTGGAAATTTATTGAGATGTAGGAGTTCCAAATTGTCACAATTTTGCTGGGAAATCTGTCATCGCGAAGAAATATTTTAAGAACCAATACTTATTTTTTGGTTACTTCGTGGCCTTATAATAGTGCCAGATGAATTCGGACAAATTAGCTCGTGTTTTGCCCTTGAAAAACACAAAAACGCCAGAATACTTTCATGCAGTAAAAGTGTCAGTTGCCTGCTTATTGACCTTATAATTAAAACGCAACCAGAGAGCGCTAGCTTATCATTATCAACCTGTACCCATAGGCAACTAGTACACGCTGAATTTTATCAGCAATCGAGGCACGCTTTTCTAAAGTTTTTCTTATGACACATCGAGGCAATTCGTAGTCTTATTATCGTCGATAGACGCTGCAAGTTGCCATAATTTTTTAGCTCACAAACGCAAATTTAGACAGTTTCATTTCTAAAATTTTGCCGTTAACAAATAGATTTAGATTGGGATTTTGGTGTCAAGATAGTTCATTTGTTCACAAAAATAATTAATGAAGTATATAGCCATGATCTAAATTTAGGATAATGATGTTCAATAAATTGTCAAATTAACTGTACTTACGTTGATTTTTGATCCTATTAGACTGGAGGACCTGTGAGGCTATCGATTATAGATTAAGATCGATTCACCAGATATCTTGTTCAATTTCTTTACATGTTTGACATGTATGGATATTTTTCCACGTTTTTCGTGAGAAATATGTGAAATGCCTTGTTTATTTTAGCTTCAAAATTGGACACTATAACATATGTACATCATGACATATATTACGCATTGATACAGTGTACAACTACAGCCAAGCGCCTATTAAGTGGCCACCGATGAAGCGGCCATCTCTTGTTATGCCAGCGATCGAAGTCTCTAAATTTACGTCTGTAAAATACTGTAAATAAAACCCCTATTACCCGGCCACCATTTTTTCATCCTGATTCTGGAGTTCTCTATTGTCCTTACCCCTTTTAATTTTAAAATGCACGTAGTATGACTTTCTTTTGGAAAAGACGATGACAGACAACTTGAGTCCTAACTGAAGTAGAATTTGACGATTGATAAAAACATTCTAACACACGTTTATTATAATTGTCTAGACGTGATTCCATTTTCACAAAGCAATTAACCCAGTCTAAAAAATATTCAAAGTACACGAACGTACGATGACCGGCCTGGTTAGCGTTCCACTGATCCTCGAAGACACTGTCCGTTGTGTAAAAGACAACGCCACATTTGTAGCGGGAATTCTGGGCTTCGCTGTCCATGCTAGTAAAAGAAAAGAGTTGTCTGTGCAGCCATTCTAAGACTGGTTTCTTCTTTTGCCTAAAGAATCGCCATTTCGCAAGTAAGCTCCAGAAGACTTTTCTTCAAATAGAGTGTTTTCACATGAAGTCAAGGCAGCCATATTGTCCCAAAACAATGAAACGGCGGCTATGTTGGTGTCTCAGACCAATCCTGTGGGAGTAAAAAATGTTTTTATACAAACACATTCTTTTGTCACAGTAATTCTGAATGGCTGCCGGCCACGTGATTGAAAACGATTTATATTGTTAAGACGAAGAAATCACTTTAACGTGACGTCATGGCAGCCATATTGGTGTTCCAAAACAATAAGACGGCGGCCATGTTGTGTACCAAACCAATCCTTTGGGAGTTGAGCTTTTTTCTTATTTAAGCGATTTCTTTTGCAGGCTCCGTGAGTAAAACCGGTCTATTGTTGAACAGCGTGAAGTTTTTTTTTTAAAGAGGATAGTTCGCACATGCCCACTAGACTGCCCTGGCACAATTGCTTTCTATTTCCCGGTCTGATTCCTCGGCTATTGCTTTTTATTATTATAAAGTGATTGATGTCAGTCGTCCACTAGTAAAAGAAAAAATAACCGCATCATTTAGCCAGTCGAAAACGGAGAAATATTTTGAATGAATTATACTGGCAGGAAGCTAGCTAAAAGAAAGAGCAATAATTGATATTACATATTACTATCAAAGCACTGAGATATCGCACTGATGTCGTAAATCTTCCAAATTTGATCCACGTTAGCTCTTTATGAAAAAAATTAATTTCGCCATTAAGTCAGTCACACAAGGAAAAATAATTTGCATGAATAATAATCAGAGGAAGTGTTTTGCACTTAGCTTTCAAAGCAGATATCAATGAAAGCTATGATTCCAACCTACAGCGAGTCTGACTCGAACTCAAATTAGCCAAACTTATGAAAATTATGTATCACAAAACGTCAGTGACTGCGATATCAGTAAATTATGATTAATGATCATGACATAACGAAAACGCACCTGCCGCTTTTCTCAACGTTTAAGCGGTTTCTCATTTCACTCGCTTCTATTGCCAGCTACATTTGGTTTTCTATATAAGCTACCGTTGGAACAGTTTATATTAACTTATACCATGGCCAAGACCGAATCCAAGTCACCTGTAATCGGTTCGTGTACGACAGCCGATGGTTTGAAAGTAAATTCTGTGGTACTCGCGGACCACCTGATTCCTTCTAAGTTTGAAGACAGCAAGCTTGTCGCAAGACCAGCGAACGAATTGTTCAAGCGTTACACAGATTCCTCCGCCAAAGATATGGTTCCTGCTTTGGGTTCAACAGACAACGTTTATTCGCTCGGAGATTGCGGATTGTTTTCCGCCATTATCACAGCCTACAACAACCACTGGAAACTACGAACCTCTCCAGACGACTGGTGGTTCAGTGTTATCAAACGAGTCGCTTGCGCCATCGACAAAAACGCCGAGAAAGAGTCCGTTCGTAAGATGTTTGTTGATCACGAAGGAAAGAAAACCATCGAGGTAGTAGTGCCCGATACAAGCATCTATACTGTCGACTACAGCTGGTTCTTTGATCAAATAGCGAAGGGAGTACAAGAAAACGTGAAAGTACCTGAGTTCGTGGATGGAATGACGGCAGATTTCAGCACCACAACTTCAGTGCAAAAGATTGTTTCGCAAATTACATTGATGTATTCAGTTCAAAGGTATTTCCGCTATAAAGTGCTGTTTGAATGTGGAATCCCTGCAGTGGAGATGCTAGGCACTGAAGACGACTGGAGCAAATTACAGTCCAAACTGAAGGTACTGCGGACACTGCTTGAACCCATAGAGAACGATCTTGGTTTGTCATCGGAGTGGTGGAATCTTGTGGAAAAAGTGTTCCGCGAATTGCTGTCTACTTACCAAGGAAGACCAGATAAAGAATGGTGGAGTCATATCATCAGCTACCAAAACAGGTTTGGGTCAGGTGAATGTGGTTACAGGGGCTGGATTACCGACTTTCTGGAAGGGACCAAACGCCTCATTGATATTGATGAGATGACCAGCGGTCTGGTTAGCGTTCCACTCATCCTCGAACACACTGTCCGCCGTGTAAAAGACAACGCCACACTTGTAGCAGGAGTGCTGGGCTTTACTCTCCACACTGATGAAACCAAAGAGTTTTCTGTACAGCCATTCCAAGGCTGGTCTTTACTGCTCTCTGAGGACTCGCCATTTCGTTAGTAAGCTACATAAGACTTCCCAAACGACGTAATCCAAAGAGTCAAAACAGAAAGTTTGATAACTGAAACTTTTGTTAAATTAAGTTTAACGGATGGGGCAAAATAGTGACTGTAATAATAAGCAAAAGAAAGGAAACTTCATAGACACTTTGAATTGAAACATATAATGAAACGGCGGCCATGTTGGTGTCCCAGGCCAAACCTGTGGGAGTTGAACTCTTTTCTTTTGTGAACACTTTCTTTGTTATAATCAAATTTGAATGACTTCTGGCCACGTGAGAGAAAACGCTCTATGGTGCCAAGACGAATTGCCCGTTTTCACTTGACGTTACGGCAGCCATATTGGTGTTCCAAAACAATGGGACGGTGGCCATGTTGGTCTACCAAACCAAACTTTTGATAGTCTAGTCGAGCTCTTTTCTATGTAAAAACCTACTTTTGTTCCAATAAATTTGCTTGATTAATGGCCAGGTGAATGTAAACGTCCCATTGTTGAACTGCGTGTGGTTTTTCTAAAGGCACATTGTTCGCGTATTCGCACGAGACTGCCAAGGCACAATTGCTTTCTATTGCACCACCTAATTCCTCCACTGTTATTATTTTTATTGTTGGATGATTAATGTCAATCGTCCAGTAGTAAAACACTAATCGACCTATGTCTCATATCCTCTAAATTTGCTCTGCGTTGCCTCGATCGTTAAGAAATAACGAAAAAATAACTGCTTGCGTCATTTAGCTATTTCGCAAGTAAGCTACATAAGACTTCACAAACGGCGTAATCTAGAGTCAAAACAAATAGTGTGATAGTTAGAAGTTTTGTTAAATTGTACAAATGCAGCCGAATAGTGACTGTAAAGATAAGCCAAAGAAAAGCGAACTTTATCAAATGGACATTTTGAACTCAAACAATCCAGGGGGTTAATTTTTTTTTTTTAGCAATATTGGACTCTTGGACTCACTAGATATCTAGTTCAATGGCTTTACAGCCGACGTCTGCCATGCATGGATCTTTTTGCGCGTTTTTCGTGAGAAATGAGTGAAGTGCCTTGTTTATTTTAGCTTCAAAATTGGACGCTATAATATATGTACATCATGACACACAGTACGGAATGATACAGTGTACGCTTGAACCTACCTAACTGCAGTCAAACCTCTATTAATCGGCCACCGATGAAGCGGCCATTTCTTGTTAAGCGGCCAGTTATCAAAGTTCCGAAATCTATGTCAGTAAAATGCTGTAAATGAAACTCCAATTACCCGGCCACCTTTTGTTCATCCCGATTTGGAAGTTAGCCATCAGATTTTAAAATACACGTAGTTTGACTTTCTTTTGGAAAAGACGATGACAGATGAAAGTCCGAACTGAAATAGTCAGAATTTCATATTCATTATGATTGTCTAGACGAGATTCCATGTTCACTAAGCAATCAGTCCAATCTAAAAATATTGAAAGTACATGAACCTCTATAAGGTACCAACCCTATGAAGCGACCACCTCCCATTTCCTCAAAGGGGACCCTTTAATAGGGGTTTGACTGTATGCCTATATCTCTCCTTGTTATAAGGCAAATAAGGCTTTGACATATTCCTTTCATCCACTCGGATATGTTGCTTACCGCCTTACTCCACATCCTGGCAAGTGCGAGGTAATGTTACTCTCCAAAGCTCGGCTTATTGGTCCGCTGCCTGCCATTTATATCGGCAAGTCCATCATTGAATACAAGGCTACGGCCAGGCTTCTGGGTGTTACCTTGGATCAAAACCTGAGCTGGATACCTCACCTGAAAGAAGTCATTAAAAACTTTGCAAACAAATTGAGCCTCCTGAAGAAATCCAAGTTTCTACCCAGTCATGTGTGCGAGTCACTTTACGTAAAGGTTATCCAGCCATCCATTACGTACGCGATGCCCGTCTGGGGCGGGGTTAATCAGACAGAGTTATTTAATACATTGGAAAGACAATATTGCCGTGCTGCTAGAATTATTTTTGGCTATCCACCGGACATGCCAACAGTTGACGTTTTAGCTACCGTTAAGTGGAACACTTTAACATATATGTATAAACGTTCTTTAATTAAACTTTTTTTCAAGGGTTATCATGGCATGCTCCCTAGCACTTTGGCTGAAGAGTTGATTATCCACGGCGACAGACCTTCTTCACGACTGAAGCATGGGCTGATAGTACCGAGTTTTGCCGCCAAATACGTTAAAAACTCCATTTCCTATAGAGGGGCTGTCCTCTGGAACGCTATAGGGCGCACTAATAGATCGATACTAGAGAGCACAGACCTGAAATCTTTTTTGAAGAATGTTGTTAATTGTAACACTATTAAGGAATTTAATTTTAATGTTTTAGCCCCACAAATAATTAACAAAAGATTGGAGAATTTTATTTATTTTTAACTATTGATCTCATTTGTTGTTATCAAAATTATATTTTTTATAAGAATTACTTAATTCTTGTATTAATTTTTTATTAACTGTATTAATTATTTATCTATTAATTGTAGTTATTTTATGTATCTTATTAGTACACGACCCCACAAGCTTGTTAGCTTTGACGTCTTTTATCGTGTATAAATAAAGGTTGTATGTATGTATGTATGTATGCTATGGACTGCAACCTCGATATGTTGGTATCGTGGATTACCGACTTTCTAGAGGGGACAACAAAAGTCATAGATATTGATGACACGACGACCGGCCTGGTTAGTGTTACACTCATTCTCGAAGACCCTGTGGGAAAGGCAAAAATATCGTTTGTGTAGAAATCATTGAAGTCATAAGGCTCCCTTGGGGTTGGATCACATTCTCTCGCATTATTATACGTTAAACCCAAGGTGGTGTGTTCTCCGTCAATGCTTTCGCTTATTTTTAAGAAATTTACATCTTGTGTAATAGCACTCTGTACATATTGCAAAAGCTTTTTGGAACAGCCACTGCCTCGAAACAAACGAATTAAAAATGTGTTTTGTAGCCATGATGGTAATGTCTGGACTTTTTGCAGCTACTTTATGGGTTATCCTGCCGCGGACGCAGATATAGAGCCTCTGATCAAGGATGATGTTACCAAATAAGTCGTGGATTAACCTGGGACGTTTTCCTTCCTTCCCTGACAAATCAGATGTCCACTACCATGGTTTCATGGGGTGTTATGCACAGGGCAGTTAATGGGACAGTTATACTGTTCTTTAGGACTCCATAGAAGAACTTTGGGTAGTAAGACCTCCGCTTGGGTTTTTCCAACTGGTGATATTGGTGGAAGGATCACGCTATAAAATCTTTCATTCATAGAATCCTCTTCAAACTCCACTATAAGGCTGTTTATAAACTTTGTGTCTTCATCTATATTACTTAAATCAAGAGAAGATAATCTCTTGCTTAAAATAAAATCCATAAGTCCCATTGAATGTTGATATTCGTATTAAAAAAATAAGTATTTCGACATTCTTGCAAATAACACTCATTCCTGTAGAGATAATAAGATAATCAAAAACGGTATATGTGTTTAATCACGGATTCCAAATTTTCATGTACAGTACTCCCAAAATCTCCCCTCTACCTTCTAAGAAACAAGATAAACAGCGTGCTCGACGCTCGACGATATTTCTTTCCGTTGATAGTTTGTGGAGGGGGAGCCGGAAGGAAGCGGGTTTCATTCACCAATAATTGCTAACTCAGGACGTGCGGTTAGATAGTGTATTGTATTAAGCGGAGTATATTACTCCACATACCTAGATTGTCAGCAGTCTCTCTCTTTTGCTCTCTAATCTACATATTTGAGTTGGCAGAAAAAACAAAAGGGTATCGAGCCGTAGAAATTTGACAGGAGGTAATGTATTGTTTTTAAATGAATAAAATTGGTACTTCTCTGGCAGTTCTTTTCAAAATTAAATTAAATTAGGGACAAAACATCACTGCTAGAGACAGATGATCAATGCTAGGGACAGATGATCACTGTTAGGGACAGATGATCAGTGATAGGGACACATGATCAGTACTAGCGACAGACTGATCAGTGCTAGGAACAGATGATCAGTACCAGGGACAGCTGATCACTGTTAGCTAGGGATATTTGATCAGTGCTAGGGATAGATGACCACTGGTAGGGACACTTAATCAGTGCTAGGGACAGATGATCACTGGTAGGGACAAATAATCAGTGCTAGGGACAGATGATCACTGTTAGGGGTAGATGATCAGTTCTAGGGACAGATGATCAGTGAAAGGGAAGGATGATCACTGTTAGGGACAGATGACCACTGATGGTGACAGATGATCACTGTTATGGACAGATGATCTGTGCTAGGGACAGATGATCAATAGTAGGGACAGATGATCAGGGACAGATGATGCTAGGGACAGATGATCAGTGATAGGGACAGATGATCACTGTTAGGGACAGACAATCATTGATAGGGAGAGATGATCAGTGCTTGGGGCAGATGATCAGTGCTAGGGACGGATAATCAGTGAAGGGGCAGATAATCAGTGATAGGGACAGATGATCAGTACTAGGGACAGATGATCAGTACTAGGGACAGATGATCAGTGATAGGGACAGATAATCAGTGATAGGGACAGATGATCGGTGATAGGGACAGATGATCAGTGAAAGGGACAGATGATCAGTACTAGGGACAGATGATCAGTGATAGGGACTGATGATCACTGTTAGGGACAGACAATCATTGATAGGGACAGATGATCAGTGCTTGGGGCAGATGATCAATGATAGGGACAGGTGATCAAGGATAGAGACAGACGATCAGTGATAGGGACAGATGATCAGTGCTTGGGGCAGATGATGATCAGTGATAGGGACAGGTGATCAGGGATAGAGACAGATGATCAGTGCTAGGGACAGATAATCAGTGCTACGGACAGATGATCAGTACTAGGGACAGATGATCAGTAATAAGGAAAAGATCAGTGTTAATCACTTCAGTGTAGTTTACATGAGGCAGGATACTTCAGTTTAGTTTACATGAAATAAAATGCTGGTGCACTTATGGCATTCAGCCATGAAGAACCCATGAAGTATATACCTCCGCCTGAATATCACGTTATACCGCTCTTGACGTCATTGATATCATCTCTATACTGCAAAGACCACGACATAACGAAAATATGGCTTTCGCTTTCGTGAACCTCAGAGCCTTGTCTCATTTCACTCGCTTCTGTTATCTGTTCCTATTACTTCTCGTGGTAGATTTCAGATTTCATAGCCACTGTTGCAACTGCGAAGAGTTTACGACTCGTGCGATGGGCAAGAACGAATCTAAGTTACCTCAAAAGTGTACGATAGCCAATGGTTTGAAAATGAACTGTATCACACTCGCAAATAACCTGCTTCCTTCTAAGTTCGAAGACAGCGAACTTTTCCTTAGGCCAGCGAAGGAATTGCTCAAGCGTTACAAAGATTCCTCCGCCGAAGATATTGTTCCTGCTTTGGGTTCTATGGAGAGCATTTATTCTATCGGAGATTACGGATTGTTTTCTTCCGTCATCACAGCCTACAACAACCACTGGAAACTACGAACCTCTCCAGACGACTGGTGGTTCAGTGTTATTAAACGAGTCACCTGCGCCATCGACAAAAACGCTGAGAAAGAGGCCGTTTGCAAGATGTTTGTTGATCAGGAAGGAAAGAAAACCATCCAAGTAGAAGTGTTCGATACAAGCATCTATATTGTCGACTACAGCTGGTTCTTTGATCAAATGGCGAAGGGAATACAAGAGAACGTTAAAGTACCTGAGTTCGTGGATGGAATGACGGCAGATTTCAGCACCACAACTGCAGTGCAGAAGATCGTTTCGCAGATTACATTGATGTATTCAGTTCAAAACTATTTTCGTTTAGAAATGGTGTTGTTATGCGGAATCCCTGCAGTGGAGATGCTAGGTACTGAAGACGACTGGAGCAAATTACAGTCCAAACTGAAGGTACTACGAACACTGCTTGAACCCATAGAGAACGATCTTGGTTTGTCGTCAGAGTGGTGGGATCTTGTGGAAAAAGTGTTCCGCGAATTGCTGTCTACTTACCAAGGAAGACCGGATAAAGAATGGTGGAGCCATATTATCAGCTACCAAAACAGGTTTGGGTCAGGTGAACGTGATTACAGGGGCTGGATTACCGACTTTCTGGAGGGGACCAAAGGCATCATTAATATTGATGAGATGACCAGCGGCCTGGTTAGCGTTCCACTCATCCTTGTAGACCCTGTCCGCCGTGTAAAAGACAACGCCACACTTGTAGCAGGAATGCTGGGCTTCACTCTCCACACTGATGAAACCAAAGAGTTGTCTGTGCAGCCATTCCAAGGCTGGTCTCTTCTGCTCTCGGAGGACTCGCCATTTCGCTAGTGAGCTACATAGATCTACATAAGACTTCCCAAACGGCGTAATCTAAAGAACCAAAACAGATAGTTTGATAATTAGAAGTTTTGTTAAATTAAATTTAACGGACGCGGCAAAATAGTGACTGTAATAATAAGCAAAAGAATGGAAGCATCAATAGACACTGAACTCAAACAATTGGTGTCCCGAAACAATAAAACGGCGGCCATGTTGGTGTCCCAGGCCAATCCTGTGGGAGTTGAACTTTTTTCTTATGTGAACACTTTCTTTGTTATGATGAATGACTGCTGGCCACACGCACCTGAGTGAAAACGCTCTATAGTGCCAAGACGAAATGTGCGTTTTCACATGACGTCACAGCAACCATATCGGTGCTCAAAAACAATCAGACGGTGGCCATGTTGGTGTACCAAACCAAATCTTTGATAGTCTTGTCGAGCTCTTTTCTATTTAAAAACCTACTTTTGTTCCAGTTAATTTGCTTGAATAGTAATGGCCAGGTGAATGAAACCGCCCTATTGTTGAACTGCGTGTGATTTTTTTAAAGGTAGATTGTTCACGTAAACCGCTAAGGCACATTTGCTTTCTATTGCACGACCTAATTCCTCCACTGTTATTATTTTTATTATTTGATGATTAATGTCAATCGTCTAGTAGTAAAACACTAATCGACTAATGTCTCATATCCTCCAAATTTTCTCTGCGTTGCCTCGATCGTTAAGTAAAAATAGCTGTGTCATTTGGTCATTTCGCAAGTAAGCTACATAAGACTTCACAAACGGTGTAATCTAAAGAACCAAAACAAGTAGTTTCATAGTTGGAAGTTTTGTTAAATCAAATTGTATAAATGCAGCCGAACAGTGACTGTAATAATAAGCCAAAGAAAAGCGCACTTTAATAAATAGACTCTTTGAACTCAAACAATCCAAGCGGGGGGTGGGGGGGGGGGGGAGGTATTTTTTTTAGCAATATTTGACTCTGTGGTTGAAATGTTCGATCCTCAGAACCAGTCACTTTTATTAACTTGATCCTAACCCGAAACTGGGCGTATTGTTCGTGGGTTGTGTTGCTGGTTGGTTGAAAGGGTGGCTGGCTGGGACATTTACCTGGAATTTACTGAGATGTAGGAGTTCCAAATTGTCACAGTTTTGCTGATAAATTTGTCATGCATCGCGGAGAAATATTTTAATTAAGGACGGTACCTACTAAATACGAAGGTTTCTTCGCCAGGTTAGGAGCACGCGGAAATAGTAGATCTTTGCAAGGGCTACTGAAATTCACAAGGAAAGATTGGGGTAGCGACACATTTTATCGAGATAATTAGCCTTAAATCTCAACAAAAATGTTGACATAGCATTTTTCTGAAAAAAGAGAAGGAAGGGATATTTCTTCACAGATTTCATTAGAATTCGCCTTTACACACAGAAAAGCAAACACATTTATAAAGATCTTGAAACTGCATGGTAAATGGTAACTGGTAAATTGCTCATCCCGATTTTGGAGTTCTCTGTTGTCCTTACCCCTTTTAAGCAGCCATCAAAAATTTAAAAAAAATCTTAGATTTATTTTCTTTTGGAAAAGACGATGACAGATAAGAGTCCTAACTGAAATAGAATTTGACTACTGATGAGAACAATCTAACGCACGTTTATTATGATTGTCTAGACGTGATTCCTTGTTCACTAAGCAATTAACCCAATCTGAAAAATATTCAAAGTACACGAACCTCTATCAAGGAACCACCTCCATTAAGCGACCACTTCCCATTTCCTCAAGGGGGTTTGACTGTATACCTAATATCTCTCCCTGCCATAAGGCACGTAAGGCTTGGACATTCTCTCTCCTTCCATTCACTTCGATTTGTTGTCAGAATTCTAGAAGGGATTGGAACGGCTTAGGGAGAAGGGAGAACGAGGTTAAACCATTTCTACGTTTCTTAGTGGTCGATAACATTTAATTGCCAATACCAAATAGTTGTCGACATCACAATTTCTAGTCTGTAAAGGGCCCTTAGCTATCTTTAATTCAGTTGTTTTCACACCCTCAGTGCGACGTCATGCAATACAAAGCAACTATGTCACACAACACTGCTCAAGAGCATTCACTTTATTGAGGAATAGAGGAAATGGACCTCACTGTTTGCTTGAAATCGTTTATTCTTGTTTGGATATGATTCATTCCCTAAGATTATGGATGTAATGTAAACTACATATATAAAAAAAGTTATAGTGTTGTTGAACACAAAAATAATTCCCTCAAAGTACTGTGGAACGTACGTAACCAAAAGTTGATTTGTTATGAAAAGTGACTAAGACGTTACGCACTTGATCAAACAAGTAAGGGATATCATCACCACAGGGAAAGTTGTCTCGATTACTTTATTAATTCTTCTAACTAGTACTGTACGAAATGTATGGAGACAAGAAAGGAGAACTTGTAATGTAACATTAAAACCAACACCATTGAGACCCATAAGTCTCATTTGGGCTTGGAGATCAAATTATAGTGCAATCTTTGGCTACATCAGGGGTCTTTCATATCCTAATTAGCATGCCAATTGTGTTGTTCCAAAAATTATCCATACCCCTGCCATGAAGGGTACTTTTAGTTTGACCAACCTCCCTCACCCCCAACCCCACCCCCCAGGCACAGATCTAGGTGGAGAGTGCAGGGGGTGCACTCCCCTACCTGAGATAAGAGTCAGTTCCGCCAGCCTTAGTGGTGCACCCCCTCTTAAGAATAATCCTGGATCCGCTCCTGCCCCCAGTCTCTCTGGAAATTCCCGTTCCTTCAAAATTTTGGTTGTTAGCCCCCCACCTCTCCCTTGCAATTTCCAATAACCCTCCTTGGGGTGGGTAGGAATAGTCTCTGGAACAACAAATTATGGATGCATTATGCCAAAACAAGCATTCCAATCATTCCCTTGCAAATCTGGAATTTCATCATTAAATTCATATTTTCATTCTTAGTCATGCTAGCTTGTTGTGCATACTTGAAAGTAAAAGGCAACATTTCAAAATTAAGACGCAAATTATAATGTCAACAAAGACTGCCCAATAAGTGACACAGCTTTCCCAGGCCCTCAGGTGTGCAGGTGAACTAAAACAACTCTGGATAAACATGCTGTTGGGATCATAATTCAAAATTCCCCCAACAAGTGCAATGTAACTATATGGAGACCGAGGGGGCAGGGGGGGGGGGGGAAGCACTCAATTACAACATGTAAACTACAACAGCTCATACATTTGGTTAACTACATAGGAAAATAAATCAAAAATAACATTCTCATGGACTGGAAACAATAAAGAACTCTATAATTATTGATCCTACATAACAATCACATCGAAACAAACTGAACAGGACAACAACACACTAATGATTGTCACACTTAAGAAAATGTCAGACAGAGGCTGAAGCTTAGGCAAATTTATAGTCCCTCATTATGACGAATAACTCACAGTGGAGAGCTAGGTTGGGAGTGGCTTCTGGTGTGAAAACAGAACATTGAGGAGCTGAAACTGCACCTGAATCTGTCCTCTCCTAAACCACTTACATTCTTTTTAACCATTAGATGTTACTACATACAGTGTATAAGACAAAAAGTGCAAGCCTTTCTGACAAATACTAAGCAAGTAAAAATAGAAACTATTTATGGGTTCAAAATCTCCATCTGCCTTAACCAACACTAACATAGTCCAATAGTGGCATTCCATGCAAATAAGAAACTCTCTTACTCTCACAGCCCAAGTGTCATATTGTTACTACATTTTGCTATCTCAAGGCAATGTATCACTCTGTAAACCTCCCTCTTACCAATGCTGCCACATTTGTATGAGTTTTTTTGGTAAGTAATAATGAATATTACAAACCCAGTAAATCTTGAACATTTACAAGAGGCAACAGTTGCTGAGAAAACTTTTGTCAATGACTATATTCATCTAACTTGCCCATTTAACAACAGCCACCCCCACCCAGTCCTATTTCAAGTACAGTCTTATCAGTTATTGTACAAAGTTTTATTTGTCACTCAACTGTTACTTTCATAATATTGTTTTGTTATGTTATAAACCTTCAGTTACATGTAACTTATAATCCAACGCAAGTCTTACAGCTTCTGGAAAGTTTGGCCCTTAGGTTTTTAAGCTGTGACTAGTTACTTGAACTGGGCAACTTGAAAGACAACAACAACAACAAAAAAACAGAAATAACAGAGATGGCAGTCTTTTTCATAAACAGACCTATGCTGAGAAACCATCCAAACAATATGCTTTGTAAAAAAAAAAAAATACAATTTGAAACCAAGTGAAGGAAATTACAGGTCTGTTTTACTCAAATTCACTGACTACTTTACAGATCCATCTTTGGCAGGAAATAACCAGACCTAATTGAGATTATTACAACATTAACTTCTTTAACGGCTTGAAGTTTAGGATTGAAATCCACCACTCAAAACCTAAAAAAGGTACGAAGTTTCTTGAATACACCTTATTCCAAAATGGCAGCCAATTTATTATTCTTTTGTTTTCATGTTAATTAGCCCTCTTTGCCTCATCAACACGTACAAAATACAAAAAAACTTTGAAGTGAAAACGAGGCAAAAGGGCTAATTAGAATGCAAACAAAAGAACAATAAATTGGTCGCCATTTTGTAATGAGGTGTATGAGAAGTCTGTAACATACTTTATTATGATTTGCTTATGTTGCTCACTTAATTAACAAATAACATTGATTTATAGTCTGCATGCTTCAACCCTGGTTATTGGTCCATGTGTAAAAAATTTTGCCATCCTTCATTCTCTCAATAAATGACACTGTTACCACCAGAGGTTGTTGTTGTGTGACGTTCATTTATCTTTACTCCAGCTGCATTTGTCATGGTGTGCACCGCACACATGAATACTGATATAGCTAGGAAATTAAACCACTTCAAGAAATCAATTTGTGAGTACATTTGTAAGCATTGAACCATTTACCCGACAACACTGTGGTTAATTTTATTTGAAGCAGCCCAGTTCAAGTAGTTCCAGTCTATTTTATCTCCTCCTGTTCTAGTAATCTCACGCTCAAAACATTTTAACCATGTTTTAACTAAACAGCTTTTAAACACGTCTATGCTTTCATGTGAATATAAAGCTAAGAAATTTTTTTTTTATAAGTAGATCTTGCGTGACTGAGTTCTTCAGGTACAACAGACTAGCCTTTAATTTAAATTTAAAAACTTCCTATTACAAGATCAGTTGTATCTGTAGGATCTGTTCACATGACAGCAAACAAATCTGTTGAAAATACTGGGGTCCATGAAACAATAAGATCATGTAAAATGAACATTGGAAGGCCTGAAGATGCATGTCCAAGTGAACTTCTCTGCTCATGAATTTCAAGTGTTAGTGGAATTATTATTCATCCTCTTTTCACATTACTTGTGATCTAAATGCATAAAAAAGTCCAATGCCTCACACTTGAAAATAATATTAAAAAAATAATAATAATAACACAAAGTACATCAAAAGAAATCCCAGCTCGCATTAACCTGTACAAAGATATTTTGCTTTCACTCCCGATGGTCTACATTTATAATCTAAGTGTTAATCACCTTGTCGCATTAACATACATGTTAATTATTTACCAAGTGTTTAATGAGGCACCATTGCTTTTATTGTCCTTCATTACAGGCACTTCCCAAGGAAATTATGTCAGATAATTATTTCTATGATGAAGCATAAATTTTCTACTTGATATTAAGTCAACTGTCTGGAGTTTGCTCACAGTTTTGTCCTTGACATTTTTTACGATGTCACAATGAGGAATAAAAATCTTATTTCATTCCATTAATCACAGGTTCACCCTTGATTTAATTACATCTTAAGAGGACTGTCTCCAGAATCATTCACCGAAGTCGTGAGATTTCTTGTCTCACAGCTGCAAGAAAAGTGATAAAAGTGCTCCGTAAGAATTGCAAAAATCATTTTGATATGGTATGGAACACCAAACAAAATTAGCTTTCTCAATTTTCAGTTCTCTTTAATGGACCCTAGTCAGTCTCCACCATTTTCAATGTCATTGAAATTATTGATTTGCATGGTGAGGTGAAATCTTATTGCTCTAGTCTACTATAAGTCGTGTTCCCGAAAGTTTTTAATTATCTTGAGTAGTTTCACAGTGATATCTTTCATTTCGACATGCTCCGAATAAAATATAATAGCCAAACTCTCGTATGTAAACTAAAACAAAGGTGTGGCTGACTAGGGCCTTCTAAGACATTTAATGTAAAATTGCATGGAGACATGTCTGTTGTCTTGAAAAGGATTTAGGTACAAATCTCTTGTCAGTTTTTTTCTATGCAGACGTACCTTCAATTATTTCTCTTTTTGCAGCATCCAATTCTTGTCTAAATTCAGCAAGCAATTCCTGGAAAAGAAAACAGGCCACTTGTTAGAGAAAGAAAACAGACTTGCAAAGTATTCCAATCTTGTCCAGTCCAAAAGTAGATGCACAAATCTATAATTCTCAGACTCATTAATAATTCATCAAGTTTAGACAAAAGAAATCATGACCGTGAAGGAGGTTCCTCAGTTTTTGTTTTGATTTAGGTATATCCAACATGAAAGACCATGTTTGACCATGTCTCCAAACACCTAAAAGCTTGATCTTTAAGCACTGAATATATACCAGTGCTGGAAATAATTTTTCTCCTTTAACAGGACATGTGTCCTTTCAAATCTTCATTTTAGTCGGACATCTTATCAATTTGACCGGACACTAATTTGCATAATTGATTAGCATAATTAATAAGCATAATAAAATTCATTGTCATACTGTAAAGATTTTTAATACATATCGTTCAACACTGTATTTAAATTTGATTTATTTATCATTTATGATGATTATATGACTTAATCTACAAGACGACTGCACAGATCTCTCCTGGTTATCTCCTGATTGTATGTTCTTCAAGCAAACCTGGTTTCCTATTGAATTTTACCATTAAAGGGACACAGTCAGCTTTAGGACCACACTGACTTGGACAATAGTTTTCTCACTTTGATAAAAGTTCACCTCAACCTGAAATCAAAGTACATCTAGAAATCCACTTCAATCTTTGCAGTGTTTTTCTTGATTTTCAATCGTTCACTGAAAAACCTGTTTTTGAGTGTGCTTTCATTCAATCCTATGATATTATTTTCATCATATTTGGTTAAAAACAGTATGGATTGCGTCCCTGTGATATGCAAATTAGATATGAAATGGTATCTAATGCGCATATGCACCAGCTGACTGTGTCCCTTTAAAGCAGAAGCCCATCACTAGGAGTGTACAACTACCCCAATTATTCCTGTCCCGGTGTTTTCACAGACCGATCTATTTTTAGTTTGAATTTACCACGAATTCAGCCCCCCCAGGAACCTCAGTGACCAATCACAAGCATGGACTTTATAATTTCACCAGAAGATTAGGTTGACATGTCCATCTAAGGCCGCCATTTTTCTCCTTACTGGTTCGAGCTCATATAGACCGGTACTGACCTTTTTCATGGGAAAAGAAGCCTAAAAATAGACCATTCTGTAAAAATACCATGACATAGGCTTAGTATGGGAGTCGCAGGCTCCTAGTGATGTGCTCCTGACCAAAGTTGACTCAAGGGTACAAACATGAAGTGCTAACAGCATATCGCAATGTACGTAGTGCATAATAGGGAGATTTCTGAAGAGTATTTTATTTGGCAAGTACAGGAAAGATGAACACTTCTGCTTTATGATATGGCAGAAGCCCATAATGGGCTCCTGGATATGGCTGAGACTGTCAGAGTCAAGGGCCTAAAATTAAAAAAAAATCTTGAGTCGCCATTTGGCAACTAAGTGATAACAATCAAGTAGGAATTTTACTCAGAAAAGAACTCAATGCATAAAATCTGTAAAGAAAAAATTTTCAAGACTTTTTTGGGCGCTAATTTTGTGTACGTAGCTAATGTAATGTCTCTGAAGGATTCATGCACTTCAAGAGACACAATCGGTAGGCATACATGATGTACTCAATGCTCAAGGGTTTGCAATGCATTATAGGACAATTTCAAACACAAGCAGCCATTTGCAAGTTTTCCGATGTGAGGGAATCCTTTACAGTAAAGCAAAAGGATAGATTGCTTTCTTTTCTTACGCTGAATGCTATAGAAGCAAAGGTCTTTCACTATGTAGTTCTGGAAGGACATAATGTCTGAGAAAATAACCGTTATTGATCGTCAACACAGAGAAACGTAGTCGCCTTTATGGTAGCCTTTGAATGCAGACGTATTTTCGGCTGTTGACCAGAATTTTTGGCTGCCAAAGATGAAAATTTTAGCCATAGTGGCAACTGTACCGGTCGCAATTTCGAGCCTTTTAGCAATGTATCTAACCAAATTTTATGGATGGACAATAACTTGGTGTTGGTAAAATGTTCAGACATGATGTCCGATGACCGACTGTTATTTCCAGCCCTGTATACACTGCAAAATCTCAATCAAACAATTGAATAGTCAGTTAGCCCATCACTCAAACCATCACTAAGTTATACAGGCAGTCACAAACTTGACATTCTAATGCATGTGTAGCACAAAAGGCATACAGGGTGGTAGGCAGGCAGTCATTGATTGCAACATTTTGATTTTTTTCAGAAAGATGACCAAGGGGATCATTTAATACTTCTCCCTAAAGTAAATAATGAACCAAGCAATGTACTACAATTATTTTGCAAACAATGCATAGTTACATTTTCATTAATTTGTGAAGTTTATCTTCCTCGAAAATGATCTCATAAATAAAATAATTAAGTTACAATTTGTAAAAAATCAATTGGAATTGACAGTGGCACTTTCCAGGCTCTTCATCCACTATTTCATATCTAATTATATAGCTCTGTCGAAATCCATTATTCCCAACAGACCTATTTTTTATTAATTTTTGCAAACTGTCCAAATTTAAAGTAAATTGGATAGTTTTTGCTCGAGCGTTTAGTTTAGCTTTAAACAAACTGTCCAATTTGAGAAAAATGTGGATACTTTCCATCAACCAATGAAATGTCAAGATAAATAAAAGAACTGAGTATTGGCCAATCAGGTTGTAGCTATTATCACTGCCATCAAACATCATCGAGCGATTGTAGCTCGCTAAGTTTTCTTATGTTTTGATAATGGCAGAATTTCCCGACTTTTCTCTCCACCTTTTTGACGTCTAAACTTTCAAATGAAGTCTTCAGCTAGGTTTCCAGAGATAGATGCTACTGATTTACTCAAGATGAGCGAGAATAATCAGAACAAGAACACTCAAAGAAGCAAAAAACCTGTGTTAAAGTGTTTGACCTGTGATGTGCTGAGCAAAGCGAAGTGAGAAATACTGTACTTTAGGTGATAAAATATTTGCCTTGTTCATCTGTTTTTGGATCCTATATAATTAATAGGTAATAGGACCAAATGCTTGTCCAATTTGGAAATAATTGGATTCAAAAAATTCCTCGGACTGCCAAATTGGACGATGCCGTAGGCAGAGTCCAATTTTGGCTGTCCTCAGAATTTTTTTCATCCAATTATTTCCAAATTGGACAGCATGTAGTCCTATTACATATACAAATTGGAAATTTGAGTATAATTCTGTTTTTTTTTTTTTTTTTGTTTTTTTTTTTGTGAAAGGAGAAAAACCGGAGAACCCAGAGAGAAATCCTTGTAGCAAGGCAAGGGCCAACAATTAAACTGAACACACTTACGATGCTAAATACAGGATTCAAACCTGAGCCACATTGGCAAGGCTGCACTCTAAGCAAAATTGCAAGGTGCCAAAGGGTTCTCATGTAGGAAATATTGGGTGCCCACTCTAACAAGTTTTCATAAGAATGAAGTTAAACAAGTCGCCCAAAGACAAAACTTGGCCGCCTGAGGCACCTGGGCTCTGCTAGATGACAGCCTTGATTAGCCTCTGTAAATCCGGGTGCTCCTGATCTAAAAAAATTTTCAAGGAGTTTTCAAGGCCTGTGCCAAAAATGAGGCATCTTAAAAAAAGATAAAGCTTTCAGTTCCCTTCCACCGAATGCAACTTACATATGTACTACATCCTAAGATCGGCCTTACCGTTTTTAATTCTTCTAGCTGGTCGTTGCTTAATGATGATTCACTCTTGCTATTTTTCCTGCAAAACAAAGTGCACTTAATTTTGGTTGTTGAGTAGTCAACTGGAGCTAAAATAAACCAATGATATGATTATGATTCACACAAATGCCAATGCAGTGGCAGCAAGTCCTCCTTACCTGATTCCTCCATTACTGGTTGGTTTAGCTGTTGACAAGAAGTTTGTCTTGACATTGTTGTTTCCAAGAGCTGGGGCTGCTGGAGGATTGCTAGCATTTAAGCGAGGACCTGTGCAGAGACGATCAGCTAATCATTAACATCTTCAACTCTGGTTTAATTATAAGTAGTCCAGGTTGTCCACAACACTAGTTGGATTCACTGTATGGTGCTCTAAAGCAAGACAGGTTACTTTACATTTTTATTTGGCAACCACAATACCTAAAGTACAAAAAGGAGGATCTTACTCACCAGATGGCAATCTTTCTGTTCTTGTTTCAGCTTCTTCCTTTACTGGCTTGGGATTAAAATGTGAACAAACACCCAGCATTAACAGTGAAAACCGCAATCAAAGGCAACCTTAGATGACTCATAAAAATACAACTTACATGCAAGCAAAACAGTCATCATATAATTATGTATTTCACAGTCTAACTTAGTTAATATACAACACACAAACCCTTAAAAGTTCTACCCTTCTTTGCACAACACTGTATGGGACCAACAATGGGACAAGGAAAGAGGGAATATAGAGGATTTTTTTGGACTTAAGCCTGAACATTACAGTTTACTTGTGTCAGAACCAGTGGCACCTCAGCTGGTACATGAAGCTGTTAGAGGCACTTTAAAAACACAAAATGTCGTACCTCCACTTCTCTGCCTTCCTCTTTTGCTTTTCTACAAGGAAAAAAAACAGGTTAAATTCAGCAGTGGAAGTCAAGACCATTTATTTTGCATTAACTCCTGTACATGCAAAGTTAAAAACAGTGAATGTATGAAAACAAACATGGTGTGAACCTAATAACAGCCTGAAGAACATCCTGTGGATTTGGTGGCCCAGACTAAAAATGCAATAAGGAGCTTTAGAGAGGCACCAGTAAGACAAAGAGCTTAGGTTGGATTGGCCAGAGAGCCCCAGAGTAATTAACCCACAGGGGAAGCATGATAGGGAGACCCCAGCCCACCTGGAGGTATACAAGAATAGAATGGCAGAGTAGGAGAAGAGACAGCTTACTAGGCACAAGGCAAAAGGCACTACACAACACTAGTTGTTCCACCAGGAACAAAGAAGACTACATGTAATTAATATGAGTAAGGAAGTAATCAACCGGCCTCAAGAGTCCTCATGGGCCCGATGAGGATGAGTGAGTGAGTAAGTAAGTAATCAAACTGAGTTAGAAGTCTTTATTGTATTGAAGCAACAGCCCACCTTGCTGCGAGCTTTCTTTGCATTTCTGCCATCATGTCCATTCCACCACCCATAGCCTTGCCACCACGACTCGTTGAATTAGCTCTTTCATTTCTTGGACCTTCACTCTCTGCCTGAAGAGTCAGGTAATCAAAGTCAGAACAAAACATTCACCAGGCTTTAGTATAAATTTCAAATGATTTTACAAGTACATAACAATTATATTACAGGCTTTTTTGCTTTTTTCTGAAGTTCATGACGGAATGGAGTACAACACTGCAGAGACAAATTCTGCTGCAGATGTGAGTAGAAGTGACTATACTGTACACAGATAATATGAGTGGGCCTGAGTGATCACTTACTCCTGAGAAAGACATCTGAAGCAATAAGCACTGGCAATCTCATTTCCACTGTTTACATTAATCGACAATGTAAAACAAGATTCTGTTGAGGCTATCCACTTTATGAGTAAAAGACTGCCTGAATAAAGGACTACATGGCACAGAATTGTTTCTGCAGTAGTAAAAACACATTTCATAGTATTGGAACCAGTTGCATACAATATGCTGTACAGTATTGTTCAAGACATGTTCTTTTTAAAAAGAAGCAAAATATATAAAAAAAGATACTTTAGTCCATTACAGTGTCAATTGAAGCTAACAAACAAAGATAAAAGGCCAATCAACAGGTTTAAGGTGGCTTACTACATTTTGATGGAATATAACAAAACAACTTGAACTCTTTTCAAAAATGTTCCAAGATGTTTTGCCTTTCTCTATTTACTGCTTGCTTAAGTCCTTTGCCATTCTATGTGAAACTTGAACAATTAAACGTCAACAAATGGCCAAAATAAACGACTGAGTACCCAAGGAGAGACTGGGTACTAGTAGGTTAAATCACGTTTTTCTCAAAATCTACCTGTATGAACCCGCCTCAAATTTTCAGGAATAAGAAATTGGCTCTGATTTAATATTCACCCAAAGTAAAATAAAAACCTGTTAGACAGATTTTTTGGAAACTAAGAAAACGTGAGATAAATTCTTACAGATTTTTTTAAAATTTTGGCTTCAAACGTGATTCACCCCTACAAATCAACTGTGAAAATTTTATCATGGGTTGTACGGTAGATTTTCGAGCAATCCTCGATCAAAGACAAGCTTTTACAACCTTGGACGAGAGTTGAATTGCACATGCCCTTTCTTTAAGCGCATGCTCATTTGACACCATGTATCGCGTGCAAGAAAGCAAGAGTAAATTGGCACTCCTTTACCGGTTGTTTATTAAGCTTTTTTGTCATATTTTTTTGGCCCTAGGCTCTAACACTTGTTTGAACAGAGTTTGAAACTATTGCTTCGTATACCAATTGAAAGTGATTTAACAACTTTCAAGAGCTGAAGTGGTTTTCTTTTCCTCTTAGGGTCACTTCCATCATTTTTGCATGCACGATTAATACTGACGTCTGGCAAGCAATCGTAGTGCGCACTACTGAGTCCCCGAAAAACTCTAGAAAGCCACCTTAAGCTTGATTATTTAAAAATTACTCTGACCTGCACTTCAAAATTTTGCTGATTACAGGCAAGAAATCCATCTTTATTGGCACTACAAGAACATTTTAGTTTGAATTCAGTTTGAATTTTTTTCCAGAACATCAGTGACATCATTTATAATAACTCGTTCTGTTACTTAAAAGTTTCAGCTCACCCTTACCTTAGCTGCCTTCTTTAATTTTGCTGCAGCTATCTGGTCAGCTAACGTCCCACCACCCCCTCCTGGTGCCGGAGGAGGTGGAGGAGGTGCAGGGGGTCCTCCGCCTCCTGGGACAGGGGGTGCTGCAGGAGGAGCAGGTGGGGCAGGAGGGGCCGGGGGAGCCGGTGGAGCAGGTGGCGCCGCTGGCGCAGAAGGAACATGTGGTGCACCTGTCAAAGATGAAATGAAGGTATATTGATGAGTAGACTGAGTCAAATCCAAGTCAGCTGCAAGTCCGAGTTCCTTTTCATTACAAAGTTACTGAAGCAGTGTAAAGACATAGGATTCCAACCAACCCGGTAGTTTTCAGGAGTCTTTTGGCTTTTTCACAACAAATTATTTTTCTAGGTAACATATTCTACTTTGATTTGAAGCTGTATTGAAAATTACATGTCACTATTACAGGCATCGTGTATATGAATCAACTTACTCTGTATGACTGGCTGTGGCCCAGGTGATGTTGATAAAGAGGCAGTGCTTGACTAACAAAAAATACATGTAAAATATTTTTTAATCATTAGCACAGTCAGTTCCATTAAGCACTTACTGTAAATCTGTTTCAACAACATGAAGAGTCTAGTAACTAGCAGCTCAAGATGAGCTGCTCCCGTACATTATATAGGAACAAATTAATAAACTAAACAACAAACTAAAATTATGCAGACCCTGTGTGACCACCTGTGTGATCAGATCATGAACATGAAAATGACATACAGGTACATATACATGTAACTAGCAACCCACTGCAACTTTAGAAACCTGAGGAGTGTTGGGGATTTTCCAGTGAAAACAAATCAGTCACTCAATTCCAAGGCCTAAACTCTAGCAAATACATGTACATGTATCCTACAAATGATACTTAAAATGTAAGTGTCAAAACCTTCCCACTGAAGCCAGAGGCGAGTTTTGAACAATTTACATCATCACTTCTATCGTTGAAGGGTGTGCAGATCATGACAAACTGTCATCAGTTTGTTAACCAAGACTCAATACTTACATTGGGGCTTTCTGTCTCCCGAGGGACATCATACTGAGGGTGGTATGACCTGTTGTCTGGGACAGCTGAAGGAGCCATCCTGCCACGTGAGTACTGATCATGAGCATCATAATGTGTCTGATCCCGAATCTGTGCAAGCATTTCATCTTGCTCATTACCTCTGCCATTACTTGTGTGTGACAATGGCATAAACTGCTGCTGAGTTATTGAGGGAGACTGTGGGATTCCAGCTAAAAAGAAATTGATATGCACTTTTATTGTACATAGAAACTTAATTGCCTTACTAGCAAATTCTACAATGTTTCACTTCGAGGCAAAAAGTTCAGTATCAGTATTTCACATTAAAGTTACTGGCATGGAATGCAGTCTACCAGTAAAGAACAAAGTCAACAAATGTAATCCGGGTATATTTTTTATCTTGCCATGTATAAAGTACCGCTCAGAACTAAGCGAACCAAAGTTCCCGTTAATTACACATTAACAATGCAAAGGGGTTAACACGCGTGCGCGTTTTGGTGCGTTAGACTGTGTTTTGACTTCGCGTTATAACGCGTTTAAGTAAACGCATTAGTATGTATGAGCTTGGTTATTGTTCGTTTCTTTTGTTAATTTGTGAAAGGAAGTTAATGACCTTTTCTAAAGACAACATTTGGTAATGTCGTGTGTTTTCAAGGAGCAGACAAGTTCTACAGTTGTATTTCTTTCATACCGGCTGAATATTGCAGCAGTTACCTACATACCATTTTATTTTGATTCATTCAACCACAAATAAAAGTCCAAAATAGAAACTTGGCATACCATTGAAAGCAACACAACAATAATATTCCAATTCCAGTCTCATTTATGCAATTTGCTGCTTTTGTCCCTCATCTTGTGGAGAGTAAAATTCAATGCTTGGTTTGCAATATCTCTTCTCAAAGCATGTGTGTCTCCAAGTCCCAGATAAGCTCGAAAACAACTAATGGAACAAAATTGTTTTGTTTGACTCCTTATGCTATGCAATAACAGTGAAAAATGGAAATATCAAGGCATCAAACATCTCCTGTAAAATGATCGCCACGGGACTGCATATCTGTGAGAGACACTGTGTAAACACTGGAAACAGCAATGGACATCACAATTTTCATTCATGGCTACTTTAAATAATCCTGGAAAGAAATTTAATTGGGGCAGATTTTGATTACATGCTAGGTAACCACTTCTGAACTGTGAGTCACGCATAATGCAATCAACAAAGCAATGTTTTAAAAGTTTAATTTTCGTCAAACTTCACCTTAACACTTGATATTATAACCCGTGTGCCCAGAATTTACTTGTTTCAATCTTTATCAAAAATTTAATTGGAGGACGGCTTACCTGGGCTCTTGCCCGTGGGTAAGTGAGGAGAGAAGGTTTAATATACTTCCCCAAGAGGAAAATCTACTTGTACTGGAAGAGGCCTGTGTTTCCATCCTCATGTAATTTACAACTTTCTCCAGTTTTTGAGTGCCGGGTTAAATGAAATTGTCTAGCTTTCAATCTGTCGTTTATTTTGTCGATGTGATTGCTGCTATTAATGTCCATCTGATACAAAGAAAATTTTGGTGAGTATGAATGCCACGCTTGATTTGAGAACAGAGCTTATACGCCGGGTAAATGAGTTTGAAATGAAATTTTCAGGCGAACTAGCGATGGTTTGATGCAAAAGCATTCAAAATTTTTTGTCATCTTGTCAACATCAAAGCATCTTATTTCAGTGAAAGAGGTACAAAGCTGTATTTTCCAACTGCTCTTGTTAATTCCCTGTGTTTTGATTTGAATTTTGCCTAGCATGGAATTACTAAACATAAATCACACATTTGTTTGATCTGTAGTCTTGCTTTGTTCGCCATAACAATGCATCACAAAAGGAACATTGGTTATGAATAACAAAGGCTAACATGTTGGCAAAAACACACAGGCCATTTTGACATGCTAGGGGTGCGTTAAGAATGCGCACGCGATGTCTGTTTAGTTCTGAGCGGTACTGTAGAAGAAAGCTACCAAAAAGTCAATTTCAATCAGTTGCAAACTTGTCACGTACTTGTACTTAGTCATGGTTTTGTACAGTTCTTATTAATTGAAGTCTGCTATCTTTATATTTTGCACCTTGTAAAAACATTACTCAGTGTACACTAGCAAGAAAATGTATTCAATTGTTTCAAGATAATTCTTGACAATTTTTTGAGTACTTTTAACTCAATATCCGATTCTTGTGAGAATTACGTATCAAGTGTCAAGTCACAATTGTCTGATATTGTAATTAGTGATAGAAACTAATTAAAATTAATTACGTAACATTTTGCTTAATACTCTCATGTTAACTCTCCACTTTCATACCAGAGCCACCACTCCTAAGGTTTTCCAAAGCAGTATTTACAGCCTGTCCAAAAATTTGGGCATCTTCTTTGCTTGGAAAATTCAGACCATAGACCTGTCTCTGATCTCTCCATTGATGAAATGTCGGAGTTGCTTCGTTGTATTTTAATCCTTTTGCCAGTGCACAATTTATGACAACCTAGGGTTAATATGCACTGTTAGTAATAACCTCTTGAGGATATTGTATGAAATTCAGCCAGGAAGAACATGGATTTATAGATACACTCCACACACATGTGTAGAGATGCCAGTGTTACATGTAGGAATCCCAAATCTGGGAGACAACCATGCAATTCTTTGTGAACATACAGTGGGTTCAGGTCAGGCATTTAATGGTCTCGGTTGTGGCATTAAATTTTGTTGATTTGATTAGATTTTGAGGAAAATGCATTGCTATGTGGGTAACGAAAACCTCATGTCTGAGAAAGATGTGCCATGACAAGTGACAATGTAGCTGGCACACAGGAGAAGTCACAGTTATCTCCTCCTCTTGATCTTCATGTAAGACATTCAGTGACACCACTGAAGGAGAGGAAGAGCCAGACGAGTAATTTGATTCTGTTCTAAGATTGGGTTAACGAGTGACAAAGTACCTTTTCCTAGACAGAGCATTGCATTTCCAACTTACATGTAGTAATGTCTGACATTTTGCTTTACAATGCAATCAATCAGCAAACACAGTGAGCATGACAACTGAGAGAGTAAATGCCGGAAAATCCACAAGCCCCAGGCTCTTGGAAGAGACTTTCTTTGCACACTGTGCCATGCTAAAACTACCACAGATCCAAGAAGTAAGTCTCTCAATTCAACCATTAAAAATGCCTCAAACATCCCAAATTTACCCAAACTGAATGAGACATTTCCCAGATTTAGCCCAGATAAGAGTGAATCCTTCCATTTCAAATGAATTCCATCAAATCCACTAGCAGGAGATTTGATTACTGGTCTAGACGACCGGGAGAAATTTTTTGTCTGTAACTGGGAGAGTTGTCAGGCATGCAAGTAAACATCAACAACATTTTCAACTGCTACAGCAACATACCGTATGATCTTGAACTTTTCTGCCGACTATTCTATAAGTATTATTAACTGGATGGTGATAAACGTGGACTCTGGAGATTCCCGACGAGCCACCTGAGTGTTCCCATTCTTTCCTGTCATTGTTGTAGAGCATTACAGATGCCCGTGCCTGGGCAATAGACTGTTCACTAAAATGAAAGAACAAAAATAGGAAGCAAACTGATGAAATTAATGGCAATGTTAAATTGAAGCCTCTAGCATGCTCACTGGAAAAAAGTTACCCATCCTGAATTCCCTCCCCATATGAAATTAAAACTATAGGCTACATGTACAATATAGTTTTCAATTTGAAGATAGCAAGTGAGTAAGTACTAAGTAAATACTTTAATTATTTAAATAGGGTTTACACCAAATTTTATACATGTAGCCAAACCTAACAAACTTGTGGCCCTCTGTAATACTCACATTGCAATTTCAATAGCACCAAAAATTAAATTAATAAAAATACAAGAATGGATATAACTATATAACTATAGGATTATTCAATGTAAAGCCTGGTTTTCACTAGGACATGCATGTAAGTACAACCACAAGCATAAGCATAAGCATAATTATGGCACTGAGGATGACTACAACACAAGCATAAGCACATACATGTACACTGCAGGCACTCACTGAATGGATAATTGCCTTATTTTCTGTTCTATACCTCCTTGATACAGGAAAACAGGATGGCGGACTTTCACTTATGCTTATATATGCTTAATATGCAGCAGCACATTCTCACTTGACATGAGCATGAGCACAAATACAAGAAGAACAAAAATTTGTGTTCAGCTTGTGCTTATTGCTTCTGTTGTAGGTGTCCTCACTACCGTTGTGCTTATGCTTGTGCGTATTTCATAAATGTAAAAACCCGGCTTTAGATTTCAAGGTTAGAATTAGATGCAAATAGTACTCAATAGGTAGCTGTATAGAGTGGTAGATTAAGGTTTTTAAATATGGCATTCACATAGTGTGTGTATCAGATGTTTTAGACCTGGTGTCTCAAAAACTAAAACCTACGATCTAAGACCTACAGTGTATGACCTAATACCCCATCCAAATCTCAAAAACTAAGATCCTAAGAGCCCCTTCATATCTCAAAAACTAAGATCCAAATCAGATCCAAAAGTGTGTTCCTCATCATTGTATATTGTAGAGTTGTTATCGTAAGCTAATTATATATTTATTTTTGATTGTAAGTTAATTGTAGATATTTTATTCTTCTGTAAGTAACTTTAATGTAAGTAACGTATGTCATTGGTAAATAAAAAAATAAAAAAAAAAAAAAAAGATCCATCTCTTATAAAAATAATGATATAGATTGCCTTTTTGTATTATTTAAAGGGTTGCAGAACTGCACTCGAACATAACTAGATTAATTATCATTTTACAATACACAAAGACAGCACACTCTTACGAGAAATAAAAACAATGTCCTTCTACTACATGGACTGGAAATGTGCATACAAAGTGTATCACTTACCGGTAGTTATTTAAACAACTCTTGAAGTTGATAATGGTACATGTAAATTATTTAACCACTGCAGCAAGTTTGTGAAGCTGACTTTTAGAACATTAGCCATATCAGCTTCCATAAGTTGCTTCAAAGGTTAATTTACCCCTATTAACTTCAAGTTAAGAAATAGCTTCAGTAGCCCACCAATACAGCATAACAGTTTCTAACTTTAAACAACCACATGCATTGCAAATAAAATGTTTGTAGCAAGTTGTCATATTTCTGAAAATATGATGGAGAAGTATAAAAACTTTAAAGTTAGATTTATGAGATTCCTTCTCCACATTTTTTAACTCAAAGTAAGGTAGAACAAATTTATTTTGGCATGAGTCCAAATCAGACAGAACGAGGATATCTTAGGACAATACAATGTTTATATTGCTTATTTACATAGCAATAGACTGTCCATTCTCAGCCTCAATATGGCACTACAGAAAATTCCATTCATATATCTAAACACAACACGTCCTAACACACTACCAAATCCTAAAAATATCAGTCAGATCTTGTTTTACAAGGAAACTGAAACGTTGATAGGGAACGTTTCGACGGAAAAGAATCAAGAAAAAGAAATTTTGTCTTGTGATTATCCATAGCTCGTCGCTATGGATCATCGCACTTACAGGAGATAACATCTTGAGATTTGCATCATTTTAAAAGTCATCTACCAACAAATTAATTTGAACTGAATAAAATACGGCTTTATATACTAGAATATCTTGGCAAATCTAAATAACAGCTATCACGCCACTGGCAAATGTATGTTGTTTATCCTTATCGATACGTAATTGCCGCCAGCAGGGCTAAGAAAATGTTATTATATTTCTGCTTTGAGTATATCGTCGTCAAAGGAGGCATGTTAAGACTTGTAGGACATTTGCCGACGAATATCTACACTACAGGAAGCTCGCTTCTCCACCAAAGCTGAATATTACAGCGAAAAAGTGAGATACCGTAAAGCTATGAAATTCAAGAGCTCGAACATTTTCAGCCATTCGATTATTTTGCCACAAAACCCAGCTATGTTTAGAAATAATTTGGCATTCCAGCTTGCTTTCTTTTGAACACGATAACACCAAAAGGCTACCTAAACAAAAGTGACAAGTTTATAAAATATAGATTACAAGATATCACAAGGAAGAGAATTTGTAAAAGCGAAACCCAGTAAGCTTACAAACTGAAAACAAAACCCCACGTACACGACGAAAACAATGATGTTGTTTTCCACACTATGATAAACTGAACTCGACTGGTTTTGGGAACTGAAAATGTAATATGCCCCAAATAAGACGATAAAAAAAATGTTTACATCTGCTCCCATTCAGTGATTAACCGTTCGTTAGCAATTCAGCTGGCTCGAGTGGGTGCATGCTTACATTGTTTCCATTCGTCCAGAAAACAAGAACATGGAGGGCAAACTTGATCCCCGATAAGTCAATGTAATCATGTAATCCTAACAAAAGTATAGCAACAACACGTAAATATATTTCTTCAGATTACTTCCTCATAGCCCCCTGCCAAATCTTTTCTTTATACTTTATACAAAGCCTACCCCAGGGGCACTGGAGTTCAGGGGAATCCAACACTAGAATGCAAGACTTTCGAAGCGATTACATGTTCCAAATGCCAATGCCGAAGCCATCAATTGCCAACAAAACAAGACCGGTTTGATCAATTGATGGTTCGAAACGAAAAAAAAAATCGTCACGTATTAACCAAAAACAAACTAGTGGGAATCACAAATCCATTATATACAAACTTATGGCAGAAATATTTACACTGTTTTGACGAGCTGACTGGCTGTTATTGGGAATGTTCGACCGACAAGCGATCGATCGTCTGACATGTCAAGTCGAAAGTAGATCACAAGCCAATAGAATATCGATTCTTACCTCATACTGAAATATGACAATCAATGATTATCGTTACAAGGCAATTGAACTATCCAATGCTCGACCAAACGACTGTTATTCCAGAACTGTTCAATGAATAACTTGGAAGATTGGGAAATTCAAGCTCGGGTATTTCAAAATCGCCGCACCCAAACTGTTCTTTCCCTGGAATTGGTCGACTGCACTCGACGGGGATGCCGTCTAAGTTCCGTGATTAAGAAATAAAGGTCCACGACAATTCAATAGAACGCCGATTTGAACGTTCACTTCCGAGAATTGGGCCACAAGGAAGGCATGGAAGTCTTTCTCTTGTGGTGTATTCCACCGGATATGCCCACCTCACACTGCCGCCATTGCCGCCATATGACGTCATTCGAAACTCGCCCCAATCTGCAACTCGGGCGCAATCAGAGCCTAACCACGTGATTTCTTGTTTGTTCCGCATACCTGGGAGTCACTGGGTGCTTACCATTTAGTTAAAAAAAATATCCGAAAATTGCGGTTGAAAGTCAAATGGAACAGTGATTTTTTGGAAAATCCGTTCTGAAATTGTAGACTGCCTCCAGAGGTAGTCCTCTTTTTCCGTTCGGGACGGAATGGCGGAAATTTCCTTACCATTTGCTAAATTTTCCAGTTTCCAGTCTCCCGTCAGCCGAAAACAATTACGGGAAATCCAATTGCAAATAATAATTGCACTAACGCGGCGTTAGTACAATTTGCAATTTTGGACAAGCCCTTACATTGTTTAACGGTCATCCCAATCGGTTTATTCTGCCAAATGGTAAGCACCCGCTAACTCTTCCATTGTTATGAGGGGTTTTAAATTTCACAGACGTGGAGGAGTATTATCCAGTCCCTAAACTCTCCTTTCTCCGCGCGCTTTAAAAGAGTTGAACCCAGGTTCGAGAAGGGAGAGTCTTTCTCCTCTCTCCTAGAGTTCAACGCCGATCCGAGGGAATGGCCCTGGGAACGAGGTTGAGTTCAGGGATTGGACCAAGAGTGGTAGAGGGGGTGCTTAAGTCCCCCTCAGCCATTCGCCTAACCCAGCCGTTTAAGAAAATTGAGTAAAACCGAAGAAATTCCATTAATTATAATGTAATCCAGCACATCCTCGTAGCCGAGTCTCTTTGCGTCCAAGAACCAAGTTAGAACAGACCTCTTCTAGCAATTAGCTGGTATCTGACGCTAAAACGGAAATGACGACATGGTTCTTACCGTTTTTCTCTAATCACTCTGCAATGTAACGACAGAGCAAATCATTTTCATGCTAAATTTCATCAGAAATAGGCATCTCGTTTAATAATAGCTAGACTAAACACCGACAATGTTATAATCATTTACAATTCTCAACAATATCATCACATGGTCTGAAATCCATGGGTCAACAAACCAGCCAAGCTATCACGTCTTTTGATAGGATCCTAGTCGCATTTACTTTTCTTTGTACACTGGACACAAATTAAAACGCCGCAGGTTTAGTTCGAACTCGGGTTTTGGGTTGTCACTAACATTTTTCTGGGTGCTGGGTGTTGCGAGCTTTCATCAGGTCCTTCACAGTTCTTGCGGTCAAGCAGTTGCTTGCATTATGATCCGTGCAGAGAAAGAGTGTTTCAACAAATCCGCACGCCGCATAAATTGAGCTTGCTTATAGAAGATACTGATGTGTTTTCCTCTCTTTCACTGACTTATATACGGCTCACTAGTGATTATTTCAAGTTTGTGCTTTATTTATGTTTATCAAAAGCTAGCACGGGCTAGAACTTTATGTTATTTGTCGTACTTTCTGCAGTTCCAACACTTTCCGACCGACATACTGTAACCATACGGATGTTCTTTTTTTTCTTCAGTTTCCAGTAAAAATTATTCTTTTCTACCATGGCGTTTTAGAGTGAACTGAAATTGTATATTGTTTCAAAGGACGGCTGTTTGTCCCTCTCAACTGTAATCTCAGTGATCAGTTGTTTTATAATTTTTATACCTAGGAAGAAAAATTAACCTGGGCATTGCCGCAGTCATTTTTTTTTTCTGGCTACAGCCATAAACAATAACATAAAATAAAATTCTTATTCATTTTTACACTAGTTATGGGGCTTATTTATATGCCCGTATTCTAGACAGAAAAGGCTACCATAGAAACAGTACAAAACGTTAAAAGCACCCTTAATTTCGGCTTTGATCGACTGCCCCGTGCGAGGTTCATGTTTTATTCCAGAATTCAGTGTGATTAGCTCCGCCGTTCAAATGTAACTTTTGGCCGAGTTTAAATAAAATAGTGGGAAAACTTTAAGCTTTAGAAATTTTAAGTTGGCTCTCAAGCGCATCCACAATTCTATTAAGTTTTGTGTCAAGTTGGATCATCACATGTTGATAACAATTCGATAACAAAAATAGGGCTCACCGAGTAGCTCGTTTTTGAGTTGTAAGTAATTGCTTTTACACCAGACAAGAGTTTAAAAGCCGTTGCTATCGTATCAGTAAGGGTTTTTTAAAACATTTGACTATAAAAATAAACGGTAAAAGTTTGCGACGTTTCGACCGCTCTTCGGTCATTATCAAGCAGGATGTAAGAAGTAAAATTTGCATAGATATATATAGCTACAAAGAAGTAAGAATGTGTGAAAATTATTAATGAAGTAAAAATATGTAAAAAGTATGTAAAAGAATTTACAAAGTAGTGCTTAAAACAATAAAAAACATGTAAAACTAATTAAAAAAAAAATTAAACGCATCACCTTAATCTCAGCAAACAGGACTTAATCCATCTCCTAGAAGGGGCAACAAAAGATAAAGTTTTCCTGTTTAACGGTCAACTTTATGAACAAACCGACGGTGTCGCCATGGGCTCCCCGCTTGGACCCCTGCTCGCCAATGTCTTTATGTGTAGCATTGAGGAAACCCTGGATCGTGAAGGAAAGATGCCCAGCTACTACAGAAGGTATGTCGACGACACACTGACCATCATGCCTAACCAAGCATCAGCCAACAACTTTCTGGAGACTCTGAACGATTGCCACTCCTCTATTAAGTTCACAATGGAGATAGAAAATGACCGCATGCTTCCTTTCCTTGGAACGCAATTGCTCAACAAATCCAACCACGTTGAGACAAAGGTTTATGTGAAGCCCACAAACTCTGGTCTCTTGTTACACTACAAGAGTCATGTTGACGATCGTTATAAACGCGGCCTACTAAAAACTATGCTGGATCGTGCGTTTCGACTTTCTTCTAACTGGACCTACTTCTCCGAAGAATGCGATCGTCTCAAGTTGTTGTTCTCCCGTCTTGAATACCCAGATGACTTAATTAATTCAACCATAACACGCTTCATTGCCATCAAAGTTTCTGAGCAACCTGTTCCTTCACCGACTGACAACAACAGTCCAGAGCCCGTTCGGATTGTCCTACCATTTAAAGACCAAGCTTCAGCTGATTTTCTTCGCACGCAACTGAAAGATCTTAGCATGAAAACAAACACCATCATCCAACCTGTTTTCATCAGCCACAAGATTGAGCGAGACCTGAAATCACGTGAAGTCAAGCCGCCGGTCGTTGACCAACAGTCCCTTGTGTACCATTTTAAATGTGACCTGTGCGATGCAGGTTATGTTGGTTTTACGCGCCGGCACTTGCACCAACGCGTCGATGAGCACAAAAACCCATCGTCATCAATTGGAAAACATTTTCGCGAGGAACATTCTTTGGCCCCTAAAGATCTTACTAATAACTTTTCGATTTTAAAGAAATGTACAACCAAGTTTGACTGTCTTATTTTTGAAATGTTTTTTATTCACGAACTGAGACCAAGCCTCAATGTACAATCTGACTCTATTCGTGCGAAAGTTTTTAAATAATCTTTTTTTTAAAATTAGTTTTACATGTTTTTTATTGTTTTAAGCACTACTTTGTAAATTCTTTTACATACTTTTTACATATTTTTACTTCATTAATAATTTTCACACATTCTTACCTCTTTGTAGCTATATATATCCATGCAAATTTTACTTCTTACATCCTGCTTGATAATGACCGAAGAGCGGTCGAAACGTTGCTATCGTAACTTGCGAAATTAAATTATCGTCTCTTGGAATTGTTTGATGTCGTTATTGTAACGAGGTTACATTGATTCATCAAAGTAGAAGTGCTGAAACTATTACTAGCCACCTTCAGTTGATTCCTCAGATTTGCATTGCGAATCTGTATACTGCGCACGATTTTCGCGTCATGAGCGCGCGCACATGAGCACGTGCATACACACAACGCGAGACTTTTTCCTCAAGCTAAGGTCGACGACGAAATAAATGCTCGTTTTCTCTTAAACAAACATGGTGACATTGCATAAGTTTGGTGTACAAACTATCCGCTTTAGGTTAAAGAATTAAGAAAAATTGTTCGCAAGGAATAAAAGATGTAGTTAAAAGAGTGAACTGTTATATCCCGTGCGACTTACACGAAGTCGTGGTTAGATGATATATATTTAGTGTGACTCACATGAAGTGTGTGATAATAAAAACCATGTGCTTTTGGAGTGTTACATTGGCGACGAGGATGGGATTCGAACCCACGCGTGCACAGCACATTGGATTGACCAAATGATAGGTCATTGTTTTGACTGTCAAGTTACTACCAAAGATCGCAGACAAGAACCTATCAAACCATCGGTGATCCCGAAGGAACCTTGGGAAGAGATTTCAATCGATTTCGGAGGACCTTACCCAGACGGTCATTACAACTTGGTAGCAATTGATCAAAGAACCCGATACCCGGAAGTAGAGGTGGTGTCCTCAACAGCAGTGAAGCCGACTAAAGAGAAGTTGAAGAAAATGTTTGCTCATCACGGTGTACCCAAACGAGTGCAGTCTGACAATGGTCCGCCATTTAATTCGAAAGAGTTTGCAACCTTTGCAAAAGAAGAGGGTTTTGATCATCATCGTGTGACACCAGAACACCCCCGAGCCAACGGCCAGGTGGAACGGTTTATGCAAGTGTTAAACAAGACGGAACAAATCGCCCACCTCCAGGGAAAAACTGGACTTGACAGGAATATGGCTGTCTGTGATATGTTGATGGCATATAGGGACACACCTCACCCTGCCACTGGGGTTACTCCATACCAAGCTATGTCGAATAGGCCTATTAGGACCAAACTTGATCACACAGTACCAAGAGAAAGAAGTGAGCAGGATGAGCTGATCGATGAGAAAGACCGAGTATATAAAGAGAAGATGAGACGCGATGGCGTGAATATCAAAGAACACAACTTCTGCGTGGGAGACTATGTCCTACTTAGACAAAAGAAGGTGAATAAATGGTCGACCGCCTATGAGCCTATCTTCTACACAGTTATCAGAATTAGTGGTTCGACGATCATGGCAAGGCGAGTTACAGATGGTCGTGAGATAACCCGAGATTCAAGCCAGTTTAAATTGGCTAATGCTATCATGCATGAGGAAGGTGCCAAAGGAGAAGATAGTGAGGATTGGAGAGAAACACTACTTATGAATTCTGGCAATCCAAGCACAGTCCAGTCCAGCAGTCCAGTCCAAGCCATCCCTGAACAAAGTGATTCTGCTGAAGAGACTGTTGCAAACGGATCATTAGGGCATGCCAACCAACAGTTGGAAGAGCTTCCTACAGTTCAGACAGAAGAAGGTTCTACTTCCAGCTCTCCTACTCCCAGAGTACAGTCATCTAGGCCTAGACGAGAGCGACGTCGACCTGCTTATTTGACTGATTACGTCACGTGACATGTTTACATTAATTTTGATCGGACACCAGAAACATTTAGAATATGCAATTGAGTTGAACTGCAGTATTAATTAGATAAACTTTGATATTTTGTTATGAGCATACTAACCTACTAACCCACTATTTTTAAACATTAATTAGTCACATTAAGTCTCAAGACTTTGGTTCTGATTGATTCAAAGACTCTGGAACATTGAATTGGATTTTGCTATCCTGTGTTATTATTTTATTGTATGTGGACTGTGTAGACAACTGCAAAAAGGGGGAGATGTTATATCCCGTGCGACTTACACGAAGTCGTGGTTAGATGATATATATTTAGTGTGACTCACATGAGGTGTGTGATAATAAAAACCATGTGCTTTTGGAGTGTTACATGAACAAAACCGTTACTCGAGGATGCGAATTATGAGCCGAAAACAACGATTCGAGGAACGTTTTGAGTCAATGTCGTTTAGAATTGTGTGATTTTTCCATAAATGATATTTTATATTGTTCCTTGTGACCGAGCCGGACTTCCTACCTATCAAGATTTTTTTCGAGTACTGCTTTAATAACCTTTGTTTTCAGTTACCATAAAATTTAACGTGAACTGACGAAATAACGGGCGTGGTTAGGTAAAGCTGGGGTAAGATTAGCCCATCATGTCTCTCAAGCGAGCATGGTGACCTATCCTCATTGCGTTTTTCGAAACCACGCTTGGTAGGGAACATTCAGGAAAAGTATAAAAAAAAAAATGTTCGGCAACTTTTATTTCCGAGGAATCACGTTAACTGGCTTGAAATCTAGTATGAAATGAGTTTAGAAGTGTTGCACCATGTAGTCACTTGCACTCACACGATTTTTAGCATCACTCGTACCTTCATAATACCACACATCATTGTTCCGGCTGGCATGCATCATTCATGGTTGGTAAATGGTTTGAAAATGGTTTGACCAACGTGACAGACAGAGACGAACCTTACAAAAGACAGGGGGCAGTTTACAAGATCAAATGCTCCGACTGCCAGGCTTCCTACATTGGTGAGACTGGCAGAAACCTTAACACAAGACTGACTGAACACAAACGAGCCACGAGAAATGGTGATGCCAACAATCACATTGCTGTACATCATCAACTGACAAACCACAACATTGACTGGGACTCTGCTCAGTGCTAAACCTACAGTACAACCTATTTTCAACGACTGACTCTGGAAAGCTGGTACACTAACCTAGAGCAAACGCCTCTTAATAGATGTCAACAACTACCGGCGCCTTACAAACGACTTATCCGTGACGGAAACGAAACCGACAAACGGACTTCTAACAGACCGACTTAACAATACACGGACCAAAAACCGACCTACTTGACTAACAACAGACGGATCGAAACCCACCAATGACTGATGACAAACTTTACAAGAGTCTTTCCGCCAATACCATCATGGCTATACTGACCAATCACGTTCAACGAACATACTTATAACATCATCGACTGACAAACACTATTCACTTGACTCTAAAGATGACTTCCGCTCAGGTTGTCGAAACGTCAGTAGGGACTTTAAGCAACGACAACGCGGACGGCGACGGGAACGCCATAAGATCAGGGAGAAGCCAAAAGGTCCACTGCGCATGACTGGCGGGAAACAAGTTGACGTTCTGCGTTCGGGCCCGACGTGAGTGAAGCTCATTTCGCGTTGTCTGAAAACGTGAGTTTTCGCTTTCGTTTCCTCTGCTGTGTCAACGCTAAATAACCCGTGTTACTAATTTCGAGGAACTTTAATGCTTGTCTTCTCTTGTTATGTGAGATATTTCATTTTAACGAAACGTCGAGAAATCTGAAGCGAACTCAAGCCAGTCGGCGAACATGTGAGTACCGTGAAATATCTTTTTGAAAGCTTATGCAAATAAAGACAACTTACACGAATTTCAATCGAAATTTTTCCTTTCAAGAAGTACTCAAATGTCAAATGGCTCATTATGGGGAAATTCTAACATATTTAGAAGGGTAGACACCATTAAAACTTGCGTAGCTGTTTCCATTTTCAGTCGTAAGATTAGTGGTTTACTTAGATCTTTATCAGTCGGCACACGGATTTGTCGCGCCAGTCTGATTTAACATCTGCTGATAATAAGTTCATTTACTTCATTGCACAGCTCAGCGAGAAGGGGCAAGTTGCGTTTGTGGAAGCGAAATTGGGACCGGGACTCGTCGTCTTCAACCATAAGGTTGGTCGAGATCATTCGACCGGTTTAAATCGTACAGGAGTAGAAGTTCGTCATCGTTTAACACACCTTCATCGTGATTATCAAGAGTTGATTGCGAACTTCTTTCAATGAAGTCATCCTAGTTCATCCTGATAAACAGAGGACGAATAATGTCAATAAGCTTGACAGTGCGGAAACCGTGGTTTCCGACGGTGCTGCTTAATGTTTGTGAATTCCCGCCACAACGGCCTTCTCTCCCCAGCCTTCTCACAGGTTTCGGCGTCCCCGTCGCCGTCCGCGTTCCCGCTGCTTAAAGTCCCTAGTCACCAACAACAGTTCTTTTCAGAACTACACTCACCCGGACGATCACACTATACGAACTACCATTCATGCTATTAGAAATTAATTTATTCAATATTGAACTTGTTATTGAACAAGCAACAAAAACTTATTAATAATAGTAACTGGACCGAGCGGATAGAGCACAATTCAGGGAGTAATTGCAAATAGGCACGCAGAGAACCAATCACGATCAAGAATTTTGTTATAGATACGATTAGTAGTACAATATGGTAATTTGTCTCTGGGGTGGGGAAGATATCTAACTTTTTAAGAAAATGAAACGTCCCCAAACTATAGAGCAGACAAGCTGCGTAGCAGGCTCTCAAGATGTGAAGAGAAACTCACGAAAGATGAAGCAAAGAGAAAAAAGTTAGGCATGTGAGGCTTTTATTCTTAGCAAACTCGAATGTTAAGTCACCGAAGCGAAAATTTTAGTATTTTACTAGTCCTAGTGTAGCTTCTTTTATTGCTGATAGTTGTGAACTAAGGTCATGTTAAAATAACGAAAGTTCCTTAAAACGTATAGTCTTCAATGCGCCTTATCTCGAAAACAAGCCCGGTTTCTCCACCCCATTTTAAAGTTGATCTTTACCTTACTAAATGTTTTAAACATAATCTGTACGAGGGAACACTTTGGGCGCGAATCAAACATCCTTAAGTGTAAGAACCGCATAAGCTTAGCTTATGATAAAAGGCATACATACTGGGGAAAGGTCGTATCTTTGTAAAGCTGTTATGCAAATTTAGAGGAAAATGATATGTTGAAGATTTGATCTGACGGTTAGTGTGCGTGAGCCTTCAAACGCAAAACTAACAGTTGATTGCTGTGAAAATTTATTTTTAGCTTGATGAAGAGAATATTTTTGGATCTTCGGCACTTAGAAAAGGGCAAGATGAGAATTATTTACAATATCAAAAAGCCTCACAAATTTTGGCACATTGATAATCGATTACTTAAAACTCCATAAAATCAACATACCCAGTTAATTCGCTTGAAGTAAAGTCCATCGACACAAAAACAAAGCCCGAGTTTTTGGCTCCTAAAATGTCAAAATGGTCGTCAAGGCGGTCATAACCCGAACAATGAAACACGATACGGGAAAAACCGAAAGGAAACGAAGCGCTAGCCAACGGAAGGAAAGAAAAGCTGCTTGCTGGGGAAACCAAGTCTAGGGTCAAGAATTGGACCAGAAGTACTTTTCACGAGAACTAACGGTTAATGTTAATAAACCCATTTGCAGTTTTAGAATACCAGAAGAAAAAGTGTTCCAAGCAGATGAAACAGGATCAGAAACGGCCAATGATCTCTCCACGACAAGAAGGTGCTGCTGGCTGAAACACCGTCCCTCTAATATGTATGGGGGATACACACCGAAGCCAGGTTTGTTGACTTGTTAGAGATATTCTTACCTTACAGCAGTATTAATCACTGTGATCAATTATAGTCTTAGCGAATAAGTCACTGTGTATTTTCGAAGTGGTATTTACGAGTTCCTTGGCTCTAATTTCTACAAGGAATGACGATCTTTTCACGTAACCCAGCGTTTGCGGCCCAACTGCACTACCTTTACAATTTGTTTGACAAGAGGAAAGCAGGTCAGTAAAAACTCATTGAAAACGTTTTAAAACGGCCTCAAACTCCACAGCAACATAAGAAATGCATAAGTGAAGGGGGGAAGGCGCTTTCATTGCATTTTTTTTCCATATTCCAGGCGCTGAATACGTTGGCTACGTTCCTATATAAACTCTTTTGTTAACCTTGTTTCATAATAACGATCGCATAACGACGTTCGCAGAAACGCAACCTTGATCCCAGACTCTTTCTCCTTTCCTTGGGATCCTCTCACGCAGTGGTGACATCATCATCATCATCATAAGCTTTATTTATACACGGTATCAAATTCATCATACAAAATATGTTCTTCCATTGAGCCATGTCTAACCTAGATATAAAAGTTACAATTTATAAGTAATCTACCACGAGCACTATTTCTACTAATACAACTTATACAACTTATACTAATACCAATACCAACACCAATACTAAAACTAGTACTACTACTTATCATATTTATAATAAAAGCTATTAAGTTCTAAGTAAAACATCATTAAAATTATAACAAATAGCGATTGCTATGTCGGCAAGGATTCTTTAAAGCCAGTAAGAGTGGTCTGGGTTTTGGTTGTAGTTGGAAGGCTGTTCCATAGTGTAGCACCTCGATAGTGCAGGCAACGTTTTCCGGCCTCAGAGAGTGGTCTGGGAATAAAGAGATTATGAGCAGAGCCTCTCAAGTTATAGGTGTGACTTGGGCTACTGGTGGTGAAAGAGCTACATCTGCTACGACCTCGATTACAACTTTGTTATTTTATAACTTCTAATGTTTCTCGGTGGCTTAGGCAAAACAACCGATATTTTGTCATTATAGAAATCTTCACATGTCCTTGCTACCTGAGAGGCTACAGTCTCCTGCATGTTGAGTAGAACATTAATACTCTTTTTCAACGCCACGGCATAACACTGAAGAGCGGGTCCGCTTTTCAAGCTGCTGGAACCGGCAAGAAAAACCAGTGGGCAGTTTCCAGTGGTCATACCATCGTGCAAATTTTGAAGAAGATCCACAAGTATTTCTCCACAGCTTTTTCTGAAGTATGATGAATTTGATATGACAAGAAACATCAGCAAATGCTTCAGGGAGAAGCTGTCGCATAATCTAATGGGCATGTGTGCAGCTGCATCTGCATTACCACTGGCTTCAACAAAGTGAGTCTCATTTATGAGCTTTGCCACACGGTAGCTGACAGCAATTTGTTCGTTTTCACTGAAGATGTATTTCAGTAAAGCTGCCTCTGCTTTAGACCATGAAATTCTCCAAATAGCTCCAAGCTTTGGTACAACATGAAAGCCAGCCCTCTTGATCTCAGTTTTGACAGAGAAGGCCGGATGTCCTTCGTCTATGAGGCTATCAAATATCCCCGATAGTAAAGGCCATCCTTTGCATTCTATGGCCAATGCTAAATCGACTGACACCTTTAAATGATCTTTCCAAACAAGATCTAATTTTTCTGACGCAGAGGCTTGCATAGCTCCACTCAACCCTATCCGATCAAAGGCGAGACCAGTCGAAGTCAAGAGTTTTAGATTCGAAGGCCAGGTAATCGATTTAAATGCCTCTCTTAACAACGAATAAAACTTCTGCTTGATCGTGCTACCGTCTAAACAGCGAAAAGTGCGTTCATTCGAACTTGCATGGTAAGGAAGATCTGTATTAACAGAAACTTCTTCAAAGAATTCTGACCACAAATGCACGACATCATCTTCGTTGTGTGACAGAACTTTCATCAAAATATGACGCTTCGATCTGCCCATGTAAATTATCTCACAAATTTCCGAGAGTCCGGAAAGCCATACCATGAAATCGAATTCATCGGGTTGCATAATTTTGGTTCCTTCGTAAAAGCTACCAGAACGTGTGAATTTGCTAGCAAATCTGACGTCTCTGGCAGCGACACTTTTGAGCAACGAAGAAATCGCTTCTTCTACAGCCGTTTGGATGTCATTGATTTCCTTGCTATCAGGAAGCTTAGCGTACTTCTCATCCAAATACAAAACACACTCATCCAGCGCCATTCTGTGGATCGAAAAGTGTAAATTCTTCAAGGCGTTACTTTCACTTGGTCTCAGTCTTTTCCGGATTTTACACTGCGCGCAAGGACAGACGGGACAGCTTGTTCCAAGCACGAGAGCCGCCATCTTGTCATTGCTTTAGCAGAAGAACTTGGTGTATTTTTAGGATATGGCTAGTGAAGACGCGAAGGACGAACTCACAGAGGTTAATCAAGAGAAGGAAGAGAGTACAGAAAACAATGACGCTGCGACGTCGGATGCTAAAGAAGAAAGTAGCGACGATAAAAAGACAGAGAAAGACGGAGAGGAAGATGAAAAAGAAGTCAAGTTGTATGTCGGCAATCTTCCCGATCAGTGCAGGCGAGCATCTCTGAAGGAGCTGTTTGACAAATATGGAAAAGTATCACAGTGTGACATCGTCAAAAACTTTGCATTTGTGGTAAGTCTTTCGGATATATTCCCTCACAATAGCAAGCTACAACTAGCCATTAATATTTGCAAGACACTGTTTGTATGGGTTTGGAACAAAGCAATTTGTTATGAAGAACGTTACATATCCCTGCGCTTAATCAGTTTATTTGATCTACCCTTAAATGTAACTAAATAGATAAATGAGTAAATACAAAATAAACAAATAGTAGCATCGATTTTATTTGCTACATGTATTTATAAACTAAGTATTGGAGGAGAAACTTGCAACCAAAGGACTACAATATCAGGAATGTAGCGTAGAGTAAACTGAGCAGGTTGTTTAACGGGGATGCTAGCTTTTCTGGCCTTTGTAACTTAAAGAGTACTATACCGTACCACTAGTCTTTGTTTTCTAGTAAAATTACAGCTGGCTCAATAAGTATTAAAGCTTTCCCTCCAGTTTCAAACCTGGGTTTCAACACCTTTTAACACCAGTATGGTGTTCTTATGTTCTTATGTCCTTACCAGCTGCCATTTATACTTAGAGGCCCTTTGCAACAGAAAAAAAAAATGAATTGTAATTATTTTGTATGTAAATTTCTCAGCACATGGTGGGTGAGAAAGGTGCAAAAGAAGCTGTTGATAACTTAGATGATTCAGAATTTAGTGGAACTCATATTCAAGTACAGGTGAGACCAGAATAAAACAGAGTTAAATAATGATAACGCTTGAATAATATCATGAACAATGTCTAAGTATTTTTGAGTAATATAATTAGAACAAACAAGTAAATTTGTTAAGAATTCCAGCTGGTGGGAGGCTATGTTTTTGGCTATTTATATTAACATAGCGGTAAGAACTTGAAACAGCTTTGTTTAAAATTAAAACATAGGATTTGAACATCAATGTATAGGATTCTGGGTTAAGCACACCGCGACTGACCCTTGCATACAGTACCGCTCAAAAGTAAGTTACCACCTCTCGTCTTGTTTCTCACAAGACGAGACTCTCGCCTTGCGAGACGAGAGTCTCGTCTTAAGAGACGAGACTTTCGTCTCACGAGAACCATTGAAGCATATATTTTGGAATGAATTACAAGCAATTACCTTGCGAGAAAGTGATTAAATTCTCGCAACGCGGTGAAGTTTACCCCGTGAGGACATCTGGTTTTGCAGGCTCTTGTTTCACACGCCACTTCAAGGGAGCCAGCTTTAACTTACAAGCGAAAAACTTAAGTGAAAGTGATGAAAAACGAACGTCAAAGACGTTCGCCGAAACTTGAGTTCGGCGGTCGCTTTAATTATTTCAATGCAGCGTGTTGACTTTGCGTAAATATGAACAACAGCTTTTAAGTGGAAACTTGCTTCGTAAGACCCAATACTATCATAGCAAATGAAGAAACTGAATGGAAACATTGCTTTTTATTCTCAAATCAAGACATTGGTGAAAGTGCTTGAGTAATCGATGAGTAAAGTGTCAATAATTTACGGATTATTTTTAGTCAGTAACGCAGTGAATTTGCATAAGTGTGCATGTCCTTTGAACTCGCTTTTGAATCGTAAAACCGTTGTTTTCATCCATAAAATTGAATGTAATCAATCTTAAAAATCGAAATATTAACCACCGGAAAGAGAACTTCGGTAAATCTGTACATGTTTCGTCTGACAGCGAGAAAGGAAGTGAATTTTTGATTACATAACAAATCGAAAACGTGACTTTGACTTTATGCACGCGTTCTTTGCTAAAATAACAAACGCACGTGGTAGAAGTGTTCAAAGAATTGGAACGTGAAATGGAACGCAGCAGACGTCAGTTTGAATACTGAAAGTTATGTTGATCTTAATTTCCTTGTTAAACGCGTTCACCAAGAGAGACAAAGTCTGTTGAGCGATTGATGGAAAGATGCGATCTTTTGGTCAAAATTAATTAGTTGTGTTGATGTTGAACTCGCCTACATGTACAGCAATTGATAAAAGGCTTTCGGAGAACCCTACAAACAAAGAGAAGCGTTTAAAAAATGAAATGGCTTTATAGGAGTTTTTAATAGCAAATGCTGCGAGATAAGCTGTGTCACAGAACTCACTTAACTGCAAAGTTAGCAACGCAGGTCAATCAGCGATCGAAACATGGTTATGAAAATTGTGAACTGCTTGAAGGCCAAGAATGTTCCTGAACGGTCTGTGTTTGCTTTTAAACATGTCACTCTTAACCTTTCTTTCATGTATACATCACCTTTCTACTGAAGTGAAGTTTTTTTTTGTTTTTTTGTTTTTTGTTTAATGTTATTGCCTTACAGAACACAGAATAAATGATTACAGTACTAGATACTACTTGGGAATAACTACTTACAGAGCTAAACATTAACTATTGTACTAGATGAAACTTATTATTCTTACAATACTATACTTACAATGTTCACATTAATAGTGTTTACAACATACTGAAGTGAAGTTAATGACTTCACAAATCGCCGCGTTCATTTGGTGAAAGAAGCCACTGGTATCGCCCAGCAATTAGAAGCAATTTCAGCGTACAGGTCTGGACACCGTGGAAGTCATGAATGATATGTTTTCGATTGAAAACTGAAAAATTTGCAGTGTATATATTCACAGATACCATTCTCAAACCATGTGGGTTGAAAATTTCCGGAGTTACACCTTTTATGAACGTGGTAAACATGGGAAATCCAGTGCCGGCGCTCGCAAGCGAAGCTTCGTCAGATTGCGCAAAGTTTTGCTGTGTTGTTGCTGCATTGTTTGCTTTACAATAGGCTATTAAAATCTCGCGAGAAGTTCAGGCAGCCGTACTTACAGTTTTTTAAAGCTCTTGCGAGATGAGACTCTCGTCTCGCGAGACGAAAGTCTCATCTCTCGAGATGAGAGTCTCGTCTCTCGAGACGAGATTCTCGTCTCGTGAGACGAGAATCTCGTCTCGCAAGAAGGTGGTAACTTACTTTTGAGCGGTACTGTAATTCACCTGTTTTAATTTACACTTACAGTGTTTTCAAATTTGTTTACAGTATGCTAAAAGTAAGGGAAAGCCGTCTGAAGATGAATGTTTTCAGTGTGGCAAACATGGACACTGGTAAGTACATTGTACAGTGTGTGCCCTGTACATGAAATTTGTCTGTCTTTGCAACCCTTTCATCATCTTACACTTTTTGCAAAATAGAGCCCAGAATACCAGCCATTTTGACAGTGGCAATTTCATCATCAAGAAATGGTACATAAAGATTTCAAATAAAGCTCCTTTCATCTAAAACAATTATTAAAGAGAAAATCGATTAAAATGTGATAGAACTCTCACTGCATGATAAAAGACCCATGTTATGTCATGAATTATCCCTGTCACACTCGAGGGGATATAACTTGTTGCGTGTGGTTCAGAGTTGGCTTCAAGACTCTTGCACAACTTCAGAAAGAATCGATCCTTTTAACTTGTAGAATTCACACTAACATGTGCCCTTGACTATTTATTTACACAGGGCAAAAGATTGTCCAAAGAGAAGGAGGTGAGCATCTAGTATCACTATTAGTATCAAACAGTATCAGTATCAGTATCAAAGTGTTAATGTTTGTATCTTTAAGGGACACAGTCAGCTGTGGGACAGCGCTGACCTGGACACTAGTTTTCTCACTTTGAAAAGAGTTCACCTCAACCTGAAATCAAAGATATGTGTTGAGTACATCTAGAAATCCGCTTTGCAGTGTTTTGCTTGATTTTCAATCGTTTACTGAAAAACCTGTTTTTGAGTTTGCTTTTGCTCCTCCTATGATATTATTTTATCGTATTTATAATGCTAATTGAGCTGAGTGAAGTGCAATTTGGTCTGAAATCATATGCGTGATTTCAAAATCGAACAAGCGCGCAGCGCGAGTTCGATTTGAAATCACAAGTATGATTTCAGACCAAAATTGCACGACACAAAGTTCAATTGCCACTTTATTAGATCCATTTTGAAATCGCACAATTTTATCGCCTTAGATTTTAGATTTTGGTGTATTGTTCCAGTAGCCGGTTTGTTAAAAATAGCGGAACTGGAAATGGCTTTACATATCATTCAGTATGCAAAACGATGTCATGTGATGAAAACTCATTCGAGCATAACAAAGGACAAGCAGTTCTGAAGTCAGAACAAAAACAGTCTACCTCATGCATAAAAGTTCAATCTGAATCAATGATAGGAGGTTTTCCTTTCCTCTGTGGTTGAGGCCGAGACTTCTAGTTGTCTTTGGAGAAGGAATTTGAAGGTGCAGCTGGTGTAATTCTGCGATGAATTTCTTTTGACTTGTGAAACTCCTTCGAGTGCACGATGTCCACTGGATAGTTTTTCTCTTTCAAATACCCGTTCAATGGCACTCTAGGGATTCCAGCTCGTTATCATCTCTGTTTCTTTTTGTGAACTTGGTGTAGAACTCAATACTCAAGACCTTGTCAAGTTCTTGCGGTGCCATTTATTTCAAGATATTTTCAAGATGGCGGGACTACCACCAGCTTTGTAACTCTTTCGTTCATTCACTGTTGTGTAGTTTTGACTGTTGTTTATTTATAGCAACAGAGTTGAGCTCTTGTGTTGCTTCGTTTGAAACTACCGTTAACCTGGAAACATCTACCTTTTTGAGGTGGCTCTGAATTTGTTGTTGTGTTGTTTTCATTTCTTTATGTTTTACTGGACTCGGTATTATACGGATCTTGAGCAGATGTTGAAGAAAAAATTGCCAAAATATTCGTCTAAAAGGACACTGAAAGTTGGAAACTTCCATTAAAGTAGGTCTTTAACCTAAAGGAGCTTATATAATCGTCATTCAGAAACTGTAATTAGTTAAATTCGTTTTTTTTTTTTGGAAAAACAACAATAGCAAAGGTTTGGCAAATATAGTAGTTGCAAAATTCAACACACAATGGCTTTTTGCCCTTCCTTTTGCTGAAATTTTATTGATTACCTTAAACTAACTTTGAAATCTGACTGCTTGTTTTGTTTTACTGTCCCATTCTCATTGGCTGAGAAAAAGATGCGATTTGGAGGGAAAAAAAGTGCAATTCGTGAATAAATTGCACCACTGAGAGCCAATCAGATTGCAAGGATAACCAGTGATTTCAAAATGGATTTAATAAGGGTAAAAACAGTATGGATTGTGTCTCCGGGATATACAAATTAGCTATGAAATAGTATCTAATGCGCATGTGTGCCAGCCGACTGTGTCCCTTGAATGTTAATCCTTGTATTAAAAAAAAGTAATTTTGAACAAAGTGAGGTTGGAGGGAATAAAAAAAAAATCAAACTTTTGCCAAAATTTTAATTTTAAGCTATTACTTGCCTTTTGTACCTGTTTTGCACATAATTATAGTAATTTACTTCCTTTCATTGACAGCCTTTACAATCTGTCTTGTTCTTGTTGATGAACATTTACATTGCAAGCCTGACTTTCCAGCTCTTATTTCATTGAGTTAAGTCTCGGTGTGTTATTTGTGTCTTTATTTGTTTCATGTAGGTATGATGACTACCGTCGTGACTATCGAGGATATGACTATGGACCTCCGAGACGGGGTCCGTATGAGCGACCCCCACCTCGAACTTACTATGACCCCTATATGGACCGACGCCCTGCTCCTAGCAGAGACTATTATGGCTATGGTGGCTATTCATACAGAAGCCGAAGTCCTGGAAGATCTCCCCCTAGGTATATGTGCTGAAAACAAATTGCCTTTTTTCATTTGTAAGCAAATTGTACATGTATGCACAGTGGGACTTGTATCTGTAGGTACCAGCCGTGAGACAGTTGTGTGACCTTCAGGGCCCATCTGCATTTGGCAAATGTGTTTTATTTTGCAAAATATCTGTCACCAGTAACATGTTACAAGTGTGTGTGGTGATTTAAGCACTACCAAATTCCACCAAGCCTCGGCAAACATCACCAATGCCATTGCTTTACCTTGTTACAAGGGTCAAAACTAGCAGATCTCTCAACTAATTTTAGAAGAAAACACTAATAAGGTTTTAAATATTTTTAAAAACACAACAACGCTTTTCAGTTTTTGGAACATGTTTCGATGTTTCAAACATCATCAGCCATAATGAATATATAAGGTTTACAGAAAGATCGTTATTATATATGTAACAGCCTATACAATGAGCCTTTATAAATTTAAATTAACATAAAATGCAAACTTATTTAAACTAACCAATAAAATTTTGAAAAGAACAATAGTGAAAAAACACTAAGCTGAAATAGATACATTTAAAAGTGTAACAATAAATTGACATGCTCAACTTGTTTGTTGAGTTCTGGATTTAACTGTTCGATATGAAAGCTCTCCTTCATTTTAAGTTGTGAGAAAGTCTTAGCAAAATCAATAATTTTAAAACTGGAGGCATCACAATTGTCTCGACAGTGCTTAGAACAATTGAGATGTTTAAAAACATGGGAATTTTTGTCCCGAAAAAGATGTTCATTAACACGTGTGTGAAAATGCCTATTGGTTTCACCAATATAACGAGCTCCACAGCTCGCACACGTAAACTGGTACACAACAAGTGATTTAAGAGACTCAGGAATAAAATCTTTAGGACTACACATACTGCTAAGTTTGAAAGGAGAGAATATAACTTTTACATTTAAATCTTGGCAATACTTATTAATAATAGATGAAATTTTCTACCCTGTGTAGGTAGAATAAAAACCAATATATGGTAGTTTATAAAAATGGCATTTGGATGTGTCAGATGTTGCAGTATCTACATCCTGTTCTGTGGTTTTGATCTTTTTGAGATAACCCTTAACCGACGTGTCAATAAGCCAACTCGGAAACAAATTACGTTTCAAAATAACGGAAAGGTTTTTGATGTCATTTTGAAAGCCCTGAGTAGTGTTGTTAATTTTGTAGGCTCTGTCTATGAGAATGATCTTCCTGTAAACCTTATATATTCATTATGGCTGATGATGATGTTTGAAACATCGAAACATGTTCCGAAGACTGAAAAGCGTTGTTGTGTTTTTAAAAATATTTACAACACTTGTGCTATCAAGACCCTTTACTAATAAGGTTGTTTTACTGTAAACAGGAAGTGTTAGATTTTGTATGTGATGCAAATGATAGGTGGATTTTTAAGTTTTGACACTCTTAGTGAGATGAAAAATTGGTGGAGATAAAATATGTCATTATTTTTAGTAGTATTGTACAAAATTTACTGTGTAAAGGGTTCTTCACCTAGTGGTGAAGAACCCTTACAAACCAGTTGAATTTTCCCCTCAGGTATACTGGAGCTTATGAAGGTTACCCAGCTCCTCGTGATGGATATGGAGGTCGCAGGTATGAATTTTTTTTACCTTTGAACTGTGAGTGTCAATTCCCTTCAGGTGATTTCTCCTTTATCAACGATAAGATCAACAAATGCAACATCATTTGTTACGAGTTACATCTTCAGTTAAAGCTGCACTGGCAGCCTCTGTGTTGGTTTTATTGATGATACAGGGTAGATCACCACTGGGAATTATTCAATTGTCCAAATTTCCCTTGTATTCAGTGTGAAAAGAATCGTAGTTACTGAATTAAACAAATCATTTGCCTTCAACGGGAATTTTTTGGAAATCTATTATTGCTCAAGCTGCAATTGAACAAACATCCGTAATGTATTTAGACTCTGTGATCCATTTTGTAGATTTTCCATTAGGTTTCTTTTTTTTCTTAGGTATTAAGCGTCTGGAATACCCGAGCCGTTGACGGACCGAGTAGCTTTCGTCGTGCGGTCGGTTTTGCAGTTCCTGTATGTCTTGCCGAACGTCTCATGGTGGATCGTGCGGTTGAAACTATCATTTTTACGTTAAATTTTGCAAATGACGTTATCGTGACTTTTTCTTGTAATGCAACTTTTTATGGACACATTTTTTTTTTCTTTTTAAGTTAATGTAAGGTTAAATCAAATTACTGGATCAGAACTGTAAAACTCATAAGTTAAGACTGTTTGATTGCTTTTAGGAATGAAATTGTTGGGAATTTTTGTTATGTGTTTTAGCTTTTTCGTATGATGGAGCACATGATAGAAGTTGTGAATCGTAGTTTGTAGTAGTTCATTATTTACCAACATGGCGTGTGCATATTATAGAATGGCAAACAAGAATTTTTTGGAGGAAATAAAACCTCGTTAAATGTCTCTAATTTTTAAGTCTCTTCACTGAAAGTGATCTTTTAGTAAACACTGTTTATCCCATTGTGGATACTCATGACGTGTACCATCTAGCAAAGAACTTGTAGACCGTGGATGCTGAAAGTTCCATTGCTGTTGAACTCCATATAGAATTATTCTGCAGTGTATTTGTGCGATGGATATCAGTTGTGCGTGGCGTTCCAGTAACCGTTGTGACGGAATTGCAAACGTTCTTCGCAGGCTGACCGGCACTTTTCATTTTCGTCGTTGATGTGTGAGTAATCGTCTTCTCGAAAGGAATCATTTTGTTAATAGATCGACGTGTTCTTCTCGTGATTCGTGCTCGGAATGTTCTAAGCTAAGGAGTATTTTCTCAACGTAATAAGTTTTTGCTCCTTGCCTTGTTAATGAGTTACGTTCGTAAAGGCTTGATAATTATTGTTGCTGCTGAGTAATGTGGCAACCTTTTTGTGGTGATTTAAGCATCAAAATATTTTCTTTTTAGGTAGTTTATTGGAAAACTGTTGACAGAGTGAGGAAATACTGTGCTATCCAGCCAGCACCAAGTGTGGCACTGATGTCCTGCTTTTGGCATGGTTCAGGTTGGGTGTTATTTCTATTGTAAGCAGTGAAGCAAAAATACAAAATAATTGCGAGAAAAGGGATTTTTCCATCTTTCGTCATTTATGACAAGTAGGCTTTCAACATTGCTGATCCTAGCAGTGTTCAAGACCCATGTCTTATATGAACCCTGTAGTGACTGACCTAGCTTGCTATGAGTCTCTGTATACATTTAAGGTGGCTCCATAGGGTAATCATTTATGGCGTTGCGTGCGCAAGTGTTATGTTTTGAATGCCGGTTTTGCATTCATATTGACACCCAGTCCTCTCAAGCTAATTACATGTAATAAGCAATGATTAAATAGTGTTTTACTATCATCTCTGTTAAAAGTATTGGTTTTAGTCCTGAATTAGAAATACCCAAACAAATGTTTTTTTTTACTTTTTTATGGCTTTACTTGCGATTTTCTTGAATTTCCTTCGGTGAAATCTTCCAAAATTTTCACAGCATATCACTTCCTGCGGGACAAGAATTTTAAACACGAAAAAAGTAGGGTTTGTATGGGCAGGTTTTTCGATTTTTGCAGATTTACTTCTTTTACCACTGCAAAAAAAACTGGACCTATAGATTTCCCTGAAAAACGAGCTCCAACTAAAGTAAAATATTTACTACCAATCTGCCAAGTTTTACGAAATTTCACTGAAGGAAACGCGAGAAAGTTCACTGTCAGTTTTGCTTGTTGTGCTTATGTTGACGTACTAAAATATCGAAAAACACTGACGTTTTCCTTCGAGCGCACGCAGATTACTTGCTTTCGTCCTCAGCGTGCATGCGATCGTAAAACTATAGGGAGCCACTTTAAGCTCAGACAGTTGAATTGATTATCGAGCGAGTGTCTAGGGGCTCGTAGTTCTGAATCCAGCCAGCTGGTCTCCTACCAGTTTGAGATGTAAAGAGTCTTTTTATAAACATTTCAAGAATGTGATGGGGCTGTTTAACACATTTTGAGTTGTAAACTCCATTTTTGGGTCGTCAGTTTTGTTTGTTACATATGCTGACTTTTTTTTTTTTTTTTTTTTTTTTTGCAACTGAAAACTTTAATAACGCTGCTTAAGGGTTATTGTTTAGAGGTTAGCGAAATTTAAACAATGAAATTTATAGAAATGTTTCAACCAAAGTTACAGTAGAAAGTATATATAAAGTATATAGAAAGTTCAACATTTGTTTTCGACGTATGGTGTTGCTAGAAATGATTTTTTTGAGAAGATATTTAATACAGTCTTACAGACGTTTGCAATACGATGTAAATAATATTGGTACTAGGTTTTTGTCCACTTGTTACTTGAATTTCTGGTGGATTCCGTCTTAAAACGATAAGGTTATAACTCTGTAGCGTCGCCACATTAAAATAAATACTTTGTTCAATGCAAGGACTGTTAATCTAGCAAAAACATAAAAGATAAGTCATCTATTGACCTATGCGACAGCCTTCTCCGACATTTTTTTTATATATGCTGACTTAATAAACCTACTGATCTTTGTTTGTTTGGTGTTGTTTTTTTTACATTCTACAGGTGCTGCAGTTGTCATGATTTAGTCCCTTCTGTGATGGAGACTCAATACTGGCCGTAAATTGATATTGAAACAAAAAACATCCTCACAATATTCCACCCCTGCAATGTGAAAAGCATTTCAATTTATCGTATACCAGTTTACCAAAAATGCCAAGATCATTTGCACTTTACCGAATCTGTTGGTACAGCTAAGATAATACAGTCTGAAATGTCCTTGTGACCATCATCTTTAGTTCCCTCCCTGCTCCCCCAAAAAGTAAGCCCCTAACTACCACTATTGTGAAACTGTTGAAGCCACCTTTTGGAAATGCCAACTGGTCATTTCCTTTGTTTTTCACCTCGTTCAAGTGACCGCACAATGATTCTGATAATTCATGCACGTCAACGCTTCAGTAAAGTATACACCACTTGATCACATTTACTATGATATAACATTGCCTAATAATGTTTGTTGACAAGTATCTCAAATTAAATTTCAAGATGAATTGATTTGCTGCTGGAGAAAGACTGTTACCCTGAGACTGAGCTAGAAAGCTTTACTCTAAAACCTCTGATAAGCGACCAGTCTCAGTGTTTGGTTGTTTTTGAGAGCTCAACCTTGTTAGCAACCAGCTCTATTTTGGAATTTCCAAGTTGCTTACTTGTGAGAGCCTCAACTGTATTTCACATTACCCAGAAATGTGTCAAGTGGATGCTGATACCCATACCATCTTATTCAAGCAGCTATGCAAAATAGTCCAGTGCAGATTAACGTACTGCACAATGTTTATATTCGTGTCTCTTACTGTACTCATCCTGATTGTGCACCCCCTCCCCTGTACACCCACCCACACCCACACAAACGCTCTTTGAGGGAAAAGTAGCAAGATTATTAATTTTGCACCTAGTCATTTGTGTCCAATCGAGGCAAAATTTCACACGTCCGTTTACTTAGTGTAACCAATATAATTATGATTGTTTTAGGACTGAAGTTTTTTTTTTTTTTTTCTAAAAAAAGTGTACGTTAAGTGAAAGCAAATAAACATTCTTTAACAACGGCTTTGGTGTTTTGCTTCTGGTCTAATTGTTGGCCTGTATAGTTAGTGCACAAAGGGGACAGAGCAAGTGATCTTTTTTTAGTCGGCATAAGAAGAGGGTAAGTGAGAAAGTATGTGAGTTCACTAACCCTTTTCATCCTGGTTACGCATATATGCGTACTTAATGGTCCTTAATGGTCGTGCTCTTTGTACCACATGTGATTTCATCAATTGAAATGTCACCAGATATTCTTGGTATGCAGATGGTCGAGCTGGGATCGATCTATCCGCACAACAGGTGGTTTTGGCTATCGACGGCATTCTGACGTAGCGAATTGAAAAATTGGTAAAATTTTGGCTTTTGCGCATGCACCAAATTATAGTATTGTACATTTCGAAATACTATCTTTTTGGTCAAAAGATAGGTTTTTAAGCGAAACTAAGGCCCATTTAGCGTCATGACAGCCAAACAACTAATTTAACGGTTAAAAACGGCCATTTTTATGAAATTTTCAGTTTAAAGGGTTAAACCACCAGTACGTTGAATTCTAGGATTACATAAGGATTATTTCAATCACCATCTTCTGGACAACTTTGTTAAGCCACTGATAAGCACTTGAAAACGTAAACCGCATTAATCTTCTAAGGCCGTCCAGTCTGTCGGTTCACACACGGTCCGTAAGTTGCATCTTGTGAAGGTTTCAGAGGGGTAAACCAGTCTTGCATTTCATCCGGGGGGGATCTTTGCTGCACTGAACGCCGTGAAACTGTTGATGGTCTGGACCGATCAGGCACGAAAGTGTTTTAGGGGTGAATTATAACAGCTTGACCCACGCCCAGATCGGTCTCCTTCCATTTTTTTCGACGAGCATCCCCGACCCTTGGACGTGAGAGTCTCCCCCTCCCTGTATCCGGCCTGAATGGCGAGGTAAATTGTTTTACAGCCCGTACAGTTCTATCGACCGTCAATATATATTGATTTTGCACACCTCAGGAATCGCAACTTTGCCATATCAGGTAGCAGATTGTATTCACCAAATTTGAAGGACGTAGCAGGGGCTAGAAGAGGCTCAGTTAATTATTAATTTGCCATACATTTGTCTATTTTTTTTTTCCCGCGAACCTCAGACAAACGTATGGAAAATTAGAAAAATGAACTGGGCGTCTTCTAGCCAAGGTACATGTACATCATTCAAACTTGCTGAATACAATCCTCTACATAATACAGTGAAACCTTCCTCAGTACAAAGAACGATATTCTTCATCCCAGTAATAGTAACAGGGGGGGGGGGGGGGGGTTTGAAGGTGTACGCACAAGAAGAAAATTTGCGATAACTGCAGAAATCCTTGCGCGCTCATTGGCTAATTTTCATTGTTGATAAGCGGACAGACAAATGAATCTATAATTTATGCGATGCGTCAACGAGCGAGAGGGGACAATTTGACAATTGTTATCGAAAAAGCAAATTAACCTCAGTTTTTAATGCGTCTGTCCTGTTATTGACAATGAATTTCGTCATAGCATTGTCAAAATAGCCTGCGGATCCAATCGGCTATCGCCTCGTAGATCCAAAGCCGGATCCAAAGCTACTTTGACAAATTTATGACGAAATTCATGATCAATAACGGGACAGATGCATAAAAAACTGACGTTAATTTGTTAAATTTTGAGCGCCGAAGGCGCTCTAAACTAGGAGGGTCTGGGCGCAAGTTCCCCCAAGAAATTTTGAAATCTTGACATCAGCTTGTACTCACGCGCGTACGTGCGTGTATGTCTTATATGGACGCTACACCCCTTAGTAAATATATGGAAAAGAGCCTCGATATAATGAAACCCGGTTTTTGGGAACATATTTTGCCAGTTCCCTGCGATTCACAAATTGTTTAAGATTCTATTTTTGAAGAAGTTGTTTGCCATCCAATTCCCATGCAAACACTTTAATTTCTGACCGCTTTGCCTGCCCGGCAAGATGGCGTCAAAAACCGTGATAAGGTCTATCTACTAGCGTTCTATCACGAATGCCGTTCTTTGATTGGCTACGCTACTCACTATCTATTCTGTGATAGATACTGAGTAGCGTAGCAGTGTACCCTTGCTAACCAAATAACGGCTGCTTCTTGGGGTTTTCGAGGTGTCTGTGAAGAGGATTTAGATAGTGTTGGACGACTACTAGATTTATACTAAAACAATTAGATTATTCGCTCTCGATTTCTATGCGTGACAGTTGACTCGGGCTGCACCCTCGTCAACTATCACGTGATAGAAATCTCGAGCTCATAATCTAATTGCTTAATAGAAGAGATTTATGTGTAATGTTATTTTTTGCGCTGCGTTCTAACTATTATATGTAACCGAACGCTTGGATCTGAAATAGGCTGGCTAGCTGGGGTACCAGATGGGGGCCCTAGAGGGTGTTTCAGTGAGAAGCTTCCTAGGGAAGAAGAGAAGGGAAGGGAGGCTCATAGGCCCCAGTGGAGTTCAGGCATCCCTTAGGAAGTGTAACCCTTAAATTTTACAAGTATTCTCTGAACGCTTCCCCTGTTCCCTCATCCCCGACTCATAACTCATCCCCTTGAAGAGGGGCCTGGTGACGACAGGTGAGTCAGCATCGAAGAGCGCATGACCATATGAGTTATGCGAGCCTGCGACATCTTCTAAAGAAAATCTAAAAGAAAACAGAATGGTGAGTGAAATTTTCTATCTTTTTCGGTTCTTTTCCGTCGCAAATCATCGCTTATTTTCGTCAAATTTTCCAAAGAGAGTAGTTTAGGATTATCTACCACTTTTTATGACTTCAGGTCATTTTGTTTGCGTAGGAAACTTGCCAGACTTATTACACAGCAGCGTCGCGGTACATCACGTTTATAATTTTCTGTCAAATTTAGCTTATAATTTTGATGAAGGAGAAAACTTTTATCGTCAATTCTCAAAAGAATCTAGTAACCGGGGCAGGGATTAGTTTATATTAATTCCTACGTCTGTGATACGAATCTTGGGTTTTCGATTTCGAGATCAGTTTTTCAGTTAAGGTAAAATATCTTACTTTCGGTTTAAGATCATTCGAACCTGTTGTCAGTTGTCTCGAGGCTAACTTTGCCTACATTACATTTATCTACATTGAAATTAGATAGTCACGCTTTCCAAACCAACCAACTAAGGCACCTTTTCTAATTTTATTGTTACATGAAGTCATTCGCCAGCTTGTTTGTTAGTAATGTCATTTGTTAATTGGAAAGTCTACCCTTAATTGAACGGAAATATGTCAAAAGAAAGTTTCCTCGGTTCTCGATTTTCGAGGTCTATTTTCGAGGTATTACTAGTACTCTTACCTTTTTTACTGCAAGACCCAGTATAGACCATAATGCCTTTTGCACGTCTGTCGTTGTTTTGGTTAACATGATAGCAAGGTTTCTATTGTTTCCCAATGCTACACAGCACGCAATGCATCCAGGCCAAAACTGAGTCTTTAACTACATGAGTATTATATAATTTACCTTTTGTTGAAACTAGTTTTGATTTGGGAACTTTCACAGGGTCAAAATCAGTCTGGTGGAGGGGGACCTGGAGGAGACAAGAAAGGTGACAAGGTATGGAAATAAAGCATTCTAAACTAACATAAACAGCACTAAGTTCACATTCAAGGACTTTTAAACTTTCAGTGATGTAGTGCTCTTTTGAGAAAACAGCTCTGTAAACAAGGAAGTGACCAATTTTATTGAATCTTAAGTGTAAAATCAGCATTATTACAATAATCCATTATTCATAAACAAAGACTTTTCATTCCAGCCAACATAACATTGACTCTGAGTGCACAACATGTTACCATTTGAATTAGCCTAATTGTTTTTGATTTTGAAGTCAAATTACAGTTAAAGCAATGGACATCATTCTGTTACTTTTAAATTGTATGCTTGAGTCTTAATGTCGACAAAACATATGTCCACAATGTTTATGCTGATTCTATGTCCATGTTATAATAGCTGTATCCAACTTATGTTCATTGTACGTGTCTTATATCAGGATAAGAAGAAGAAGTATGAACCGCCAATTCCTACCAGGGTAGGAAAGAAACAGAAGAAAACCAAAGGACCTGATGCCGCTAACAAACTACCTCAAGGTATTAATGGACATCTGCATAGCTTCCAGGCTGAATCTTTTTAAGGTGTTAACTAACTACAGTGCATGTATGTTCTGTACAATCATGTACGTCAAATCATGTTTCATAAATCAATGGTTACATGTGTTTAGTTTAGGCTCACTTGCGCATTAGTTCTGGCTGGAGAATATGAGTTTATTTACTAGTTGTGTGAGGACCAAACAGACATATCCACATGGTATATATAAAACAGCTACATATACATGCCTAATATTTTCCATCTGCCCCAATATATTGAAAAAAAAAATTACGACCGCAATTCTACCTTTATTAAACTTGATTTGCAAGAATGTTGGACTCTTACTGAATGGTCAGAATTGTGTCTGTCAATGAATTGCTAATTTTTATGGACAAAGGTTTCATTAGCGTTTTCAGTAGCAAGGCAATAATATTTTTGGCTGGCTATAACAGGCAGGTAAATCTTTTGAACTGAACCTCTTTATAAAAAAACTGTGCCTGAAGATGGTCAAAACCAATCAGGCAAAAGCCTCCTCAGAGCCAATCAATTTGCCTGGGGCCCTGCCCTGAAATCCCCTTGTGTGGAGCCAAATTATGGCCTTATGTGCGGACACACATAAAAGGGATTAAAGTAAAAGGAGCTAAATGTTTTTTCCAGACTAGCTTAACCTTTCATTCATGAACCTCTTTAGCCCTTCATGCATCAGCATGTAAGATTGTTCTTATTGCATCAGAATTCAGTGCCCTTTGCAGTCATATATCTGTGTGAGTTGAAACACAATGTTTTTATGCACCAAGAGATACATTTATGGTGCATGATGTAGTCAGCGGGCAGGGTTGCAATGCCTACTATGGCTATTAATAGGTATGATATTGCATGGACTTCAAAATTTGATATTGTGAATCTTCAAGTGAAAATGGGGGCATCATTTGATGCTGAATTATTATTTTCTTGTACAGTAACGCCACACCGAAACTGCAGATTAAAGCTTTTGAAGTTGGAAAGGATAAAAGATTTCCTTTTACTGGAAGAGGAATTTATCCAAAACCAAGAGAGACTTAAACCACAAGAAGAGAAAAATGAGGTACATACATTAAGTAGCCAATCTGTTTATTTTTACAAGCATATATGTAATGTAGCCTATAGGAGTACTCTGTCAGCTCCAAGCTAAGAATTTTCTTCACTGAATCCTGCGTATTTCTTTACAGTAATTTTACTATTTTTTCTGAGAATGTGGCGGTGGATTAGCTTGATCACAACAACCTGCATCTGTGTATGTACATCCATGTCACCGTAGTTGATAATTTCCATTGTTCTTGTCATCAAAAAGATATCATCACAAAATTACAGCTACTAAAAGTTTATTACACACGTACATGTAAGTTAGTGAAGAAGACTCCCCAAGACTTTATTACTAGCAGAGAGAGAAATAAAACACAAGTTGTAAAATACATATATAGCATTTCCATATTCAAGAACAGTACGGTATCTACAATGTAAAGCATGTCTTCTAGTAGCAGTCTTAATTGAAGTACTTTCTTGTAGAGCTTTATGTGGAGTTAACATTTTCATAATATTAAACTTGAAGGAAGAGAGGTCAAAGGTTGATGAGTTACGAGGCACCCCCATGTCTGTGGGAACTCTGGAGGAGATTATTGATGATAACCATGCTATTGTGTCTACATCAGTTGGCTCTGAGCATTATGTCAGCATCTTATCATTTGTCGACAAAGACATGCTTGAACCTGGCTGTACTGTCCTGCTGAATCACAAGGTCTGTGATTTGCTTGAAACAAGTTTGTTTCTGTGATCATGTATTTCATGATATAATTATAATGATCTTGATATTATTTTATAGTACATTTCATACATGGTGCAATCTTCAAGCTGATAATATTCTTGAAATGCAGAATCAAAGAAAAATAAATTCTTGTCTTATATGCAGAGCTCTTTTCAATCAGACTGTTTTTCAGTCATTGATGATAATTAAATTATTAGAATATCATGTAAATTGAGATTCTTGCTTCAAAAATATACAATAAGTTTATTCTTGAGATCTTTAAAAAAGTATTCACTGACTTTCATAATCATTTTGTCATGTATAGTTCATTCGTTAATCTTAGCGGTTGCCTTGTTGGATTGTTACATGAAATAGTATTATTGTTTTCCCAGGTGCATGCAGTTGTAGGTGTACTGTCTGATGATGCAGATCCCATGGTGACTGTTATGAAACTTGAAAAAGCTCCCCAAGAGTCATATGCAGACATTGGAGGACTGGACCAGCAAATACAGGAAATCAAGGTACTGTACCTACTTTGCTGTACGTGCAGCTTATATTTATCATACACTCACTCCAAATTTAATACCAAGTAAAACAGAGTCTGCTCACTTGATTTATTGAAGGAGAAATTTGTGGTAGAAAAAATTTATGATCTGATGGTAAATGTTACAACAAAGGTTTTTTTGTTGTAATGTTTACCATCTGATCATAAATTCAGAAAAAATCAGCATCAAAATAATGAAAAGGCAAAGTTAGACTATTAACATGTAGCAGACAGAGAATGCAGTACATTGCTGATGTGACAACTATATAGAGCTTGTTTTGTGTTTTGCTATGTTCAGGGCTTTAAATTGTGGGTCAAGTAGTAACTCTTGTAGTGTTTCACGTGAGTGGCTCGATATTGTTTAAGGGGAATGACAGAACAAACTATAGCAACAACCGCCCTGCACAAATACAATAATAGCTGCTACAGTAATAAAACAATGGCTGCACTTCTGTAAATTACAGGCACCACGTCACATCCACATCTTGTCAACAACAAAAGTGCTAACTTAGGTGTTAACTTCCTTCTCCTTGTAAAAGGGTGCAAAGAAAACAGAGGTTTTTGAACCACCCAGGAGAATAGCAACTGGTTGGAAAAATCGGTAGATTTGAAACTTCAAGGGCAAATATCTCCTAATACCTGTATTAGTGCAAAAGGAACAAAACCTTGCTTCAAACAATTGAGAGGTTCGAAAAATCTAGGGTCAAAAAATAGGGATTCCACAGGAGTAAAGCCAGGGCTACAGTATTTCACTTGATGTCACCATCAGTGTTATTTTAAGTGTTAATTATAATTATTGTTTGGTTATTAGGAATCTGTAGAGCTTCCATTGACTCACCCAGAGTTGTATGAGGAAATGGGAATAAAACCACCCAAGGGTGTGATATTGTACGGCCCTCCTGGTACAGGTAAGTGTGTTAGTACATTACATGTAGACTACAGAGAATAGCTTTTTGTTTGGAATAGTTTCACATGTTGACAAGGTCTAGGATAGAAATGAACTTTCTATATACTTGAAATTGGCAATAGTTAAGAACTAAGAGAACACTGCCACAGAATAGTGAATTCCAAAAAAAGTCTTGTAATTTGTAAAAAGTCTTGATTGTAATTTGTGTTTTCATTCATTGTCTGTAAGGAAGTGTGTGTTACATTGTATCTGTTTTAGATAGTGAGTAGCCTATCAGCCTATGTATGTATGTATGTATGTATGTATGTATGTATGTATGTATGTATGTATGTATGTATGTATGTATGTATGTATGTATGTATGTATGTATGTATGTATGTATGTATGTATGTATGTATGTATGTATCTGTCTATCTATCTATCTGTCTATCTGTCTGTCTGTCTATATATATATATATATATATATATATATATATATATATATATATATGTATATATGTGTATATGTATATATACTAAAACAACTAGATCTAACAGCTCTCAATTTCTATGCGTGTAAATTGACCCTGGCCGTGCATTTGTCACATGACAGCAATCTTGAGTTCGTAATCTAATTTTTAAACAGAAACACTTTGGAAGGATGTGTACAGTTTCTGTTATGATTGTAATTTGTGTTTTCATTCATTGTTACTTTCTAGGAAAGACGTTGTTAGCTAAAGCTGTCGCCAATCAAACAGCAGCGACATTTCTTCGAGTTGTGGGATCTGAGTTGATACAGAAGTACCTGGTAAGAGAAAAAACGACTGGAATACATTCAATACTACAGTTCCGATGATAAATTATTCCTTGGTGTTCATCTTTTAGGGGGATGGTCCCAAACTAGTGAGGGAAATGTTCAGAGTAGCTGAAGAACATGCGCCATCCATTGTCTTCATAGATGAGATTGATGCTGTAGGAACCAAACGGTATGTAAGGAAAATGTTCTGCATGCCCAAATGAGACTAGTCTAGTTTAACACTGGGGGAAGGTACAGCCCTATCGGTTGGTGTTCTGGACTTTTGATTATGTGCTTTAGTTCCATAGTATTGTCAGAGCCATTTTCAGTACAATATTCAGACTGGACTGCTGTGCTTATGAGACATTTCAAATCCTATACAAAGTACCTTACTGAATAACACCTCTAGCTACAAGAAGTTTATAATTTAAATTATGTTTAAATTCAGTCTCGGTATTTGAACCCCACTAATTCCGAACTGGGTTATTTTGAATTCCCCGTTATTTCAAATTCAAAGCCATTTCCCTGGGATTTGCCTTTCGGTCATTTACTTGTTCGGAATCCGGCTATTTCAAACTGTTTTTCTTTTCCCCTGAGAGTTCGAAATAGCAGAATTCAACGACTGTATTTTCTTTGATTACCTCACTAATTCTTGCAGGTATGAGTCTAACTCAGGTGGTGAGCGAGAAATTCAACGCACAATGTTGGAGCTTCTCAATCAGCTGGATGGCTTTGACTCCAAAGGAGATGTGAAGGTAACCTTTAATGCACTACTTGAGTACACTGTAAGGGAAAACTCTGATAGAGAACTGTTATTCAACCCAACATAACAACAGGTTTTGCGGCTTTATTGATTAAGGCTTTAAAATTAAAAAGATTCATTTATTATAGAAGAGGTTGCCGGACGATGGTAAGCTAAGAGTCATTCCAGATTGACGAAATTTGAAATTTGACAGACTACCATAAAAATCTTCGACATAAAACATCGATGGTGTCAAAATTGCCAATCTACTCACGTCTTTTTCATTTCGGGTATCCATTTCATTTCAGGGTCATACTTTTTTTGATTGACACTTTTGAATGTTTTGAGAACTTAGTGGTTGATCAGACTGGTGGTTGATGTTATGTTAGGTCCATGTAGATGATTTTTTTTTTTCATGATTTGTTCAATCGGTAATAGGATTCTGTAGCACAATTGTGAATCCAGCTACATGTAGTAAGCTAACATATTTCTTTCTTTTAAGGTCGTCATGGCTACCAACAGAATAGAAACTTTGGATCCTGCACTTATCAGACCAGGTACCGTGACTTAAATGTGGATAAATGAAATTATCTATTAATAACAACGCAATGGACTAGCATTCCATCCAGGGGGGAGTAGAAATACTCCTAGTCGCTCCATGCTGCAGAAATCGGAGATAAGCACCGGCCTGATTGACCACTTTGCTCGTATGCAGACTTTACTATTAATAACGAAGAGAAGCAAGTATCTCGCAGTTTCCTGGCATGTAATTTGTACAACCCTCCTGCTCTTTTCTCTTGTTTGTTGCAATGTCATTGGTGTGTGTGTTTTGATAGTTACCCATTGTTTGAACTCTACAGGTCGTATTGATCGCAAGATTGAATTCCCTCTTCCCGATGAAAAAACAAAACGTCGTATTTTCACAATACACACCAGCCGGATGACACTATCTGAAGATGTGAATCTGGAGGAGTATGTCATGGCAAAAGATGATCTTTCTGGAGCTGATATCAAGGTAAATGTATGGCATTATTGTGTGTTCTTTAAAAAGTGTACTGATGTACCTGGGTTTGCCTGAACAAAGGAAAATGTAGCTAGTAGATTGTATGTCCAATCGTTCCTTTTTGGTAGAATGCAGTCGATTACCCCTAGCCGGTTGGAACCTCTAAGGTAGAACTTTCAAGCTTTACCGGACATCATCGAGAGAGGGAATTGTGGTTTCCTTCCTAATCAAGTTTGCCCCCAACATTCACTGTCGTATTCACGCTTAAAGAACGAGAAACAGTGTTTTCGACTTCTGGTTGCAGGCTAACTGGCTAGAGACTAAACGACCGGCTATCTTTTGGCACGCTTCGGCGGCATATCACGCAAATTTTTGTCGAGGTTAGGCCAAACGAGGCTGATGTGCCGCCAAAGCATACCAGAAAGGTACTATTAGCTATTTACCTTTCTTCAATTCGGTCAAATATCCCGAGATGACGGTAGACAGGCCTCTCTTTGGCTAAATGAGAATTTGGCCTCGGCTACTCCTCGAATAAGCGCTCCTCGTCAAAAATACAGTAACCCCAATCCATTTGTTTTTTTTTTTGTTTTTTTTAATCTTCAATGGTTATTTTTCAGTTGTTATTGTTGTTGTTGTTGTTTTGCAATCCTGTAATAAAGAAAACTGGGAAATAATCCTCCCCGCTTTGGCTTCGACAGAACGATAATCCCCCTGGGCGCCTGTTCGATGGAATACGGTGATCCTTATTCAGATAACGCACGCATCACCAAATTCTTTCCGCCTTCTCCCGGGAAGAAAAAAAAAAGACTCTATGGCTGTTTCGTTTGCCTGTGAGTGATAAAACGGCCAGTTCTATCTTACAAACCCTAATTGACTTGCAAAATTTCTCCTTCACACAGGCTATTTGTACAGAGGCAGGTCTAATGGCTCTGAGAGAGAGGAGAATGAAGGTGACTAACGAGGACTTCAGAAAGTCCAAAGAAAACGTGTTATACAGAAAGAACGAAGGCACGCCCGAGGGACTTTACCTTTGAGACCCAAATTCTTTTTTGTAATACTTGTTAGTCAGTTCTGTCATGTATAAAAAGTGAAGTCAAATAAAATTTGTTTTTGGTCAACGGTGTCTTTTTTATGTTGTGAAATTTCCTCAAGTGAAGCAAAGTTACTTTCTTTAGATTCTTGGGATACGAATTAGACAATCTAACAGTCGAACTCGACTGAAAAACAATCAAATTTACATTTTATTTTTTAATTTAACCATCACGAGATTTTAATTTTTTTCGTGGATACGAGACATTTAATTAAAAACAGAAACATTCATGCAGGCACACATCGCAGCTGGGCAGAGCTATTGTACTGTTCAACAATATATTTTTTTGTCCAGCCTAAACATTCCAACAGGATTTCGCGCAGTTGTTAAGAGTTTTGTTTTGACCAATCGCAATAATTAACAATTAGACCCGTGGCCGTTGAGGGCGAAGGGTCTAATTGTTTTAGCATCACCCAACTAGTCGGACAGAAAAGGCAATAATAAAGTTAGCAAATGCAAGTTGAAGAAATATCTCTCGTCAAAAAAGGCGCAACATTGCGTCAACGGTACAGAGTGACGTAATAGCGGTCTGTCTAAACACATTACCAAATATAGCCTGCGTTGCAGGCGTAAACGGGGAAGGGGTAAAGATCGGGTGGCAAAAAACGCGAAGAAGAAGGGGATGGAACAGCACCCTATACCGATAAAGAAGCTCATTTCCAACAAGCAGCCCAGTTTAATTTCTTCAACCCGTAAAATTAAAAAAAGTAAACAGTACGCAGTGCGGACTTATTTTTTCTATTGCTTGTGCCGGCCTTCGGCCGCCGAAGCGAAGCGAAGTATTTCCGTCCGCCGCGCGCGAGAAAAAAAACCTCTGGTACCCTGGGTAAAAATTTTAATGCTCGGATTGCATTTCAGTTCGTGAAGTTCTAGCTAGTTCTCGTTCCCGCTATGTGGAATTTCTCATCCAATACGACTTATGTTTCTTAACTGTTATTTGTGTGACATGGAGAGTTTGTCCTCAAGAGCAGGATTTTCTCGCGGTGGATTTTGAAACTTAAAATCTGGCGTAATCATGAGCTTTTTAGAGGCTCGCAAAGACCGCGGTGTTCTTTATGAAAGACTTTTTCGACAACTGCTACGGTGGCTTCAAGGAAACTGTTCGATTTAATTTCCGAAATTTAATTTCAGGAGTTCAACCCTCCAGTATTAGTACCATCGATATGTAGAGCGCATTGCCTCTTGTTAATCTTTACTAAACTTCGGAGCGGAAATTTACAATAGTAGCTTCCAGGAACTTCACCTCTGTCATCAAAAACGTTCCCAATGCGTATTACAAGAGCCAACATTTGGTATTTACAGTCAACTGTTGGTTTAAGATTAGAATTGTAATAGAAATGTCGAATGAACTATAACCAGAAAGCAAACAAAACAAGTTTCCATTTTTAGTGCAACAATCGCACTCACATAGACCTTGACCTAGTAATGTAAAACCGTACATGTGCCTGCAATAGTGACTAATACTGTGATTTCAGGATTTTTATCTACTGGTCAGCAGAATTACTTCAAAAAGTTTACAGATGATGGAAGGACATCATTTGCATATCATTTGCATAATCTGCACCACAGCTACCCTACAGATTGCTTACGCATTCTCCGGGTTAATGATCTGTTATTGTTAAGTTTTCGAATTCCCCCGGCGTGGTGTGGAAGGAAAACATTTGAAGCATTTTCAGAGTGAAAACGCCGTTTTCAAATTTCTTCAGGGTGGTTTGGAGGCGCGCGCGCAGGGGGGGATACTACTCCGATATAAAAAGGACGGGGGTGCTCATCGTAACTTCTAGGGGTTAAAAAAGCGGTTTTGGTACCTCTTAGGGTGTTCAGCTTCAAAAGGTTCATAGCGGGAGCTTTTGCGGTTCTTTTTAGAGTATTGAGCCCCCCCCCCCCCCCAAAAAAAAAAAACAATATGACAGGAGAGAAACTGCGTTGTTTTAGAATTGGTACCTCCTATAGGGTGAAAAAACATTTCACGTCACGCCCAAAAAACAGGATGTTGGTATCTCTTAGGGGTTCTTTTCAAAATTGCTGACGAGCACCCACATCCTTTTTGTATGGGAGTCCCTAGCCCTCCCCCGGGGTGGACGGGGCCTGAGTCACATAATCCCGTTTAGGTGCGTATCACCCGGCGAGTGTCACACTTTGCGTGCCCTGTTAGATCCATGTTACGCCTCAAAATGTAACAACTAACGCAAAATCCAACATTCACGTGAAATGTAACGTTAACTCGAATTGTAACAACTTTTGATGCAAAATGAAACAATTTCTTTGACGGAATTTTAACAGCTTTTTAACGTAAAATGTAACAGCTTCTTTAACGCGAAATATAACAACGCAAAATGTAACAACCTTACTGAGAATAATCGGTAGATATCTCAGTTGAATTCCTATGATGCGCCTTGCACGACGTACTGTGCCGGGGTACTGTGAGGCAAGGAGCAGCTGATACCACATCCAAGGGGAGAGTCTGCACCGTCTGGGTGCCAATCAGCGGTAGTAGATTCTATTGAATGCCGTTCTAAGCTGTTTTAAAATTATTTTTTGTGAACATTTCGTTAGACCGGATTTATCGTTGAGGGTATATCTGTAGTTTTGAAGCCAGTTTGGTCTGAATTTGAACAGTTTGGTCTGAAAAATGTTGGCATATTCCGGTCAGCATTAGACTATATTTGCATTCTCGTATTGGACTAGATTTAGCTTGCAACTGAGGTTAATGCGGGAAGTCGTTTCAAATGCAAATCACATTAATCTCTTTTTAATGATATCCCCCCTCATGAGCCTCTACTGTAAGCTAGTTCCAGTCTCATACCGAGAATACGAGAGTGTGGAGCTTATTTCTAACTTTAGCTGACTTTTTGATTTCTCTAGTTCATGTGGCCATTTTGGTCATAAATAGAGTATGGTTTTTGCACTCTAGTCTTGATATGGATATGTTTTTAAGAAGAAGCCACTTTTTGAATTTGAAACAGTTCTAACGTTTACAATAGTAAGTGCAGGTAACGATTGTTTTGTTCTTGTTGCATGCAAATATAACGAGATATTTTTTATTTTTTATTTTCACAAGGGAGTAAATTCAATTAGAGCTGACGAATCGTCACCACTTATTCCCACGAGATGTTTGCTATCTTTAGTTACAAGAGGAAACTTAACACTTTTGGTTTTCATATGGGAGTAAATTCAATTAGAGAGCTGACAAGTTATCGGCTATTGTTCCCTGGATATTAAACAAAAAAGAAGCTTTCATTTCTGGATGGTTTTTACGTCTCTTCAGTAGCAGTTTAATATTTTTATTTGATGGACATTTTATGACATTCTCTTCAGTCCGATATTTTTAAAGGTAAAAAGCATAAAAACTGTTCAAATGTTCTTTGAAGACTGCGTGACACCAAGTTAAAGTGCAATTTAATTAAATCAGACTTTCAACGTGTCAGAGAGGTTTTTTCTCTTTCTTTCTATTTTCGGTGAAGTAGTGTTGTTGCGTTGTGTTGTGTGAAAAGGGTAAACTTACGATTCGTATAAAATGCGAAAAGTTCTCTTAACTTGAGTACTTTTGAGGAAAAACTCCTCTTGGGGGATAGAAGGGTTTTGTGATCGTTAAGTGCGGGAGTTATGCATGTGCGCATGTCACACCAATCACAGTATGGGTTGTATCAAAGAACGAATCAAATTGCCTGTTAGAAAATAAGATGGTATCTACATTAATCTGGAGACGTGTCAGATTACTGTAGTTTGTTCAGTCAAACATTTTATGGCTTACTATTTAGTTATCTTACCATTACCGATGTAACATCGTATGTATATCATAAATTCCCAGTTTCTTTCTTGCTGTACATCGCGACCAAAAAAAACTTGTCAAATCAACCAAATCATTACTGTAAATAGTTCCATGAGTGCTCCTATCTCCGAGACTTTTAGTTCACAAAAAATAACTCTTGCACGCCTTGCGTGCCTATGATTTATTTAAGAAGCAGTAACAGTCATCTTTTTCCGGCAACGATAAATGGTTTCATTTCTTTCAAGATGGCATGGTAACGAATCCTGCAATCTGATTGGTTCTCAGCGCGGCCGGATTTTACTATCTCAGCCCTGGGTATGTTGAAAAGGGCTTAAAAACGTGATATAGAGTTAAAAGTGGAAATTGTCTTGCCACTTGAACATGGAATGCCCTCAAAAAAGCCGGCTTCCAACCGTGAAGCCCACTTCGTTCTTGAATTTGTTCTTGAAGATAAGATAATCATAGTTTTAGTTCTTTCCGCGCGAATTTCCATGTTTAAGAGTAACCTTTAATTTGCCGTCTCCTTTAATTTAGGTGCTTCTCTGGTACTCTTTGATGTTTTCAAAGCTAAACGCCTTGTAATATTCCTTCCCATCTCTAAAGAATCCCACCTCGTCTCTTTGAAACCTTGTGACGGCATTCTTCAGCTTTGCAGATCTTCCACAACCGGGACAAACTAGACAAAATTAAACCGTTTCCCTCCTTTATGAAGACTTCATGACCCTTCATGATGGGTTTTTTTTTAAAGTTACAATTCAGTTCATCTCCTAAAAATTACTCCTATAATAACAAAAAAAATAAGTTACTAAGAAGTGTAACAAACTGGCGGGAAACCGATCAATGCTGCAAATTTACATTTCAAATTACCTCAAATTATTTCCAAAAGCGCACGCTGGCTTTGATAATTTATTCATCACAAGGTCAGTTTGCCATCACCTTCGTGGAGTTCTTGCTCCGTATATGCTGCGAAACATAGAGAGTTTTGCCCTGCAAAGCTTATAAAAAAAAAAAGAAAGTTACGATGTAATGAGAGACAAATACGCTTCCTAAACAAGAGGCGATATTTTGGACCGAAACAGCGATATGTTCAACCTGTACTGATGATTTAGTGCACACAGAAGCTGCACGTGTTTAATCCTGGAGGTTCAGTCCGACTTGCTCTGTCCTTCTTCTGCTGTGAAGTCTTCCGGTGAAATACTCTCGGGTTGGTGGCAACTTTTATCACCACTATCGTATAAGTTTGAACATTAGTTTTGTCAAGACTTTTTTCTATCATAATCTTTTTTGTGTTTATACTAAAAGTTACAAGCACTCGATCACTGAAACGCTTGCGGGACATTTCATTTTCCTCGAGGCGAACATGATCTAAATTTCGTTTTACGACTAACTCTGGGCAACGTAAAATTTAAAGTCGAGGTCCACAGTGGGTATTTTGAACTCCTCCAACAAGTTCGCAGCCCCTATTATTTGAACCATAAATTCTAAACTCGCGAGTGAACAATCAGTGTTTGATACAAGATATAATTTCCGTGCTCTTTATTTTGAGGCTCACCGTGTTTTAAGTTTTATTTATATTTCGATGTATTTTTGCAGTTTAGGCCTGCTATGCAAGAGGATCGAAAGAAATGGCTGCATTGTCACAACTACTTATTTCTGATCGGTCTTCACTTGCTGCCTTAACCAAAGACGTGTCCAACAGGTAAGCATAGTTGTGTAGTTAGTTCAACTGTGTTTGTTTGTCGTGGTTTTAAAACTTTTGTTTGTCAGTGTTATTTTTGTTGTCTATAATAACAAATAGGGCACCACTGATTTTAGTCATTAGGCTTATTTTCCATTTCTTTTTTTTTCCTTTTCAAGGCAAAACAGAGTTTGCAAAGAAACCTCCAATTGTCACTTGATAACTCAACATCGCGCTTGAGAAGCAGGGCCGTTTTGATGTTATTTTATTTTAAGAAATATCTTTGTTTGTACTTGTCAGAGTATGGCTAGGTAACACTTTTATAAGAATGCATGCTGACGTAAACAAGAATCAAATCACGCTACAACTTCATGTGAAACATGACAGTCTGTGAAACATGACAGCCACATGAAACATGATAGCCTGTTTATGACGAAAACATTTTCTCCCTGGTTAGATGCCTTCCCCCAAAACAGATTCTTCCCCCTTCCCCTTCCCCCCTGCCCCCGGCGAGAAAGCTTTTTACTCATTTCAATATAAATAGCAGCGAACTGTTTACACAAGAAGTAAGGTTGGTTCGAGGGGAGGGGCTCTCTGGTTGTAGGGGTCACACGCTTGAAGGCAGGGTGATCTTTGGAAGGCATGCCAACTACCTCCATGTAACCTTACTCTCCTAATTTTTGCTTCACCTACCAGGGACAAACTGGGATACGTAGAAAATATGCGAGACTGGGGTACAGGGGCAATTCTTTTGTCTCTTTTCGATATTATTGCTCCGTAAAAGATGCTAACCACGTTTTTAAACAACAGTTATAAAGAACTATCCAGCAGCAATTTTTTATTGACTTGTTTTATTCTTCTGTAGTTCCACAATGCATACCAGTATCACGACTGATCCATTATCATCATCGTCTTCACGGTAAGTTTACAAGCTTTTTTTTACATTAATTAACCTTATTATCTTGATTAAGCATTCCTCTCTATACAAGGAATTTTTGGTGAGAACCTGGGGTAAATTTGCAAGATCAATAGGGAGTGGTAACTCCTTTTTTCACATTAAAATCATCGATAACCCTGAATGGTTTCGAGATTGTCGTGATCATAGGTTAGCTCAGTGTTAACCCAACGATTTAAAGAACCCGAAAAAGTGTTATATTTTTCTTCAGGGAACATAGATTTGTTCAGGCGTGAGAGGCGATGCACATTTTACGTTTGGAAGGCACAAGAAAGAAAAACTTCTTTTCTCTTTGTAACTTACAATATTTGATTCACGCCTTTCAAAAATACTATGAAGTGTGCAGATAAATCAAAAACCAAAGATGCAAAATCCATGCGACTTGGCCAGAATTTTTGAGGCAAAAAAATTATTCAACTCAGTTTATTTATTTTACTAGGAACCTATTTGAACGCTGATTGTGCAAAATCTCACGAGGCAGCAAAACGCATTGGAGGAGAGATGATTGGATTTGTAATGAGCTCGGCAGTTTTTGACATCGTGTTTTCAAAAGTAGCTGGCTGCCAACCGGAGCCATCCTTTTCCTTCACACTGCTAAACAAGAACTATTGAAAAGGCGTTTCAATTGCTAAAGATTTGCCGAAAGAAAAAAAAAAAAACTGCAAGGTTTTTGTAGAACGCAGTACGCCAAATGCACTGTTTGCTTGTGGTTAGTTTCACTCAGGTTTGCTCTCGGTGAGCAGTTAGTTATTGGAAAGGACAGCATTATATTGTATTTGGCTTACTCGCCAGAAAGAGTTTTAATTTTGCATTTCGCATTTCAATGGTGTGAGTGATGTAGGTACAATCTCTTTTTTATAGTGCAACTTTCGCTCATTTAAGGCTACTTTTCTCAATTAACTCATCGTTACTTATTACCATTCACCATGAAAAAAAGTTTTAGACCATAGGAAACTTGAAACTATTTTCCCGCATACTCGACTTGACACGGACAGAGCTTTAGTATGTACGCGGCAAGTTAAAATTACTGATCACTGATTACTGATGATTAGAATTTTGAGGAACTTACAGGACATGGTGTTTATTTTATCAAAAGAGCAATTTCAACTTCTACTGAGCTTTGACATTTTATGAGCAAAATTTGTTACGAGCAATGGTATGATCGGAATGTAAACAAATCTTTAGCAAAAGAAAGGGGATTCCCAGGGAAGCCCAGCCAGACGGCTCATTAACTAATAGTGAACGTGATAAAAAGCTGAAAATTAGTCGCCAATGAATAATAAAAGTTTCGCAGGTTTTCTTTCCTATATTGTTTTTTAACTCAACGAAGTAATGAAAATAGTTTGTTGAAATATTTTGGTTTAAAAGAAATATGCAAAATGCTAAAGAATGTAGAATTTTGACGCAATATTATGATAATTAGCATGCGTGTTTATGTGGCAGAAACCCGCCAAATTTAAACTCACAGAAAAGTTCAGAAATTTTAATGAGGACAGGGAAGGAAAGTTGAAAGAAAAGCGTTAAGGGTTTATGTTGACAGTGGATATAGAATTTGCAAAAATACAATAACTTTACAAAGGTCCTGTTTTTACGTGCTAGACTAAAATTCAAATTAGGTGTCGAAGTTGATTTTAATTAATTTTGTTTTTCAAAAAGTTTTCACCAACGACGGACAACATTAAGTCATGTGTAGAGTCTTTAGCTCTTCGCTTGCGGTAATTTTATTTGAGGCTTTTAAAGTTATTTTCAGTTTTTTTTTTCAATTTATTTTTTCGTCTTTTTTGTTTTGAATTTCATTCGTTTCGCGCGTGATAGAGATGGGTGCACAATCGCGAAACCCTCGTTTGATTTCCAAATTATCTTGCTTTTTAGTCAACTTGTCTGTAATATCATCAACATCTCACTTCTCCTGGCAATATCAATACATCAGTCAATTTACCAGTGCGGAGAATAACGAAGCTAATTTAACTAATGCAACAAAGAAGTAACAGTGTTGTTATCACACAACTTCCCTGCCTCCACGGAAAGCCCAAACTTCAGTTTGAAAGTTAATCACGAAAGTACCACAGATAGTAAATCAATTTCACATATAATTTCTGACAATCAATACAGAGACAAAGCAAATTGTCGCATGCTTTGCTACAGCTTCTTCAATTGTAAACAAGTCGAATTTCCTCTGATTTTAACACGCACGTTTACTCTCTTTCAGCGTGAATACTGATTGCTGAATGGTGTGGATCACAATCTAAGAGAGGGAAGACAAGAAGTCTTTACGAACTCAACTCGGCAGGACAGGGCAAGATAGTCAGAGATTAATACTAGAGGTAGTAACTGTAATTTAATGGCGGCTGGTAACAATCATTCCGCCTTTGAGACTCCTCGTCAAACGGCAAAATTCAATCATCAGCAGTTTTCGCAAAACCATTGAACAAATTGAACTATCGAGGGACCAGAAATCAAAAGTAAACAAGAACCAGGATTAGTTTTCATGTGGAACTAAGTGTCTAGAACCTTGCAAAATCATTAACAAGTGCTTTAATCTAAATTTTGCAAACTCTGCAAATTAGCAAGCATTTCGAAAGGAAAATACAAATGCTACTCCTTGGGCAAGGGAGGTCAAGTTTCAATGAAAAGATTTGATAAATCTTGAGCGTTTTAGAGAAAGTTTCCCATGAATCAAACAATTTTTTATTTCTTAAATTAATCAAGAAACTCTTACAACTTGCGTAATAGACCTTGCAATCAAAGCATGCAAAGCCGGTTTTGTTGACATAGTTTATTACGCTGTTTTTTTGACAGCAGTAATTGTCTTTATGATCTTCTTTTTTGCTCCAAGTTTTGCATTCACGACTTATTCATTTGTCTTAGTTGGAATTTCTAATTTGAAAAATTAGGTTTTAAAATACCAGTACTCATCGAAATGTTTTTGACATTTCGTCTTAGTTTTTTTTGTATTGATTAATCAAGAAAGTAGTTGTGATATCCATACTTAGTAATTTTAAGTGTTCTGTGATCACTTGTACCTCGCCCATTGCAAATAACTTTACTTATCATCGAAAGTGTTGTAATTAGTGATGGATATTGAATAAACAATAAAAACTTTTACAACTACTATTGTTTCTTTTGTTTGTCTTTCATTGCATGCAAATAAGTAAAAAAAATTTTGCGCTTTTAAAAGGGGCCTGGAAACTAGTCGGAATGTAGGCTATCTCTTTTACTATTTTTTGACTATGTAGGGTTGCCAAAAAGAAAAAAAATTCTGCGATTTTGAACAGAGTCTAGCCAGAAAACAAACATATCCTTTGAATTTTGATGGGACAAATCCGTTGCACAAGGCAAGATTTTTCCCGCCAAAAGACTTAGAATATTTTTGACTCAAAACCAGACACCATTCAAAAGCACAGACTTTTTTTCCTATGGACACTTTTCCCGCTAAAAGACTTAGATTTTTTTTTGACTTTGTTTTGGTTTCTTTTAAGAGCGCAGTATTTTAACAGAGAAAACTTTTCCCCCTAAAAGACACAGTATATTTTTGACTCAAAACCAGACACCATTCAAATGCACACACTTTCTTTCCTGAGGACAATTTTCCCGCCAAAAGACTTAGCTGTTTTCCGACTTTGTTTTGGTCCCCTTTAAGAGCGCAATCACCAAAAAATAATATCACGTAAAAGACTTACTAGTTTCTTTTTCCGGTCGCTTTAAAAGCGCAACTTTTTAATCCCAAGACAATTTTCGCGCCAATGGACTTAAATGATTTTATTTTTTTTGCTTGTAAAGAGCAAATTTTTATTTAAAGACACTTTTCCTGTTTTTTCCTCCTTTCTTGAGCTCCTCACGTTTTATTTCAACCTGAAAGAAAAAAGGTCAAAAGACATCTTAATGGTACAAGCTTCAGAGTAATTTGTACAGCTACAATAGACCGATTTCGATATATTAAAATTCAGCCTAACACAATAGACCTCAGCACGAGGCTCCGGGGAATAAACCACACAAACTCTGTAGTTATTCCCCAGAGCCTCTTACTGAGGTCTAAAGTTTTAGGCTGAATTTTGATATATCGAAATTGGTCTATTCGAGTTCTGTTTCTATTTGCATCTAGCCATATGCTATTCAGTCCCAAGGTTAAAATATCAATTCTCCTAACGCGTTTCATACATTCCTTTGATGAAAGTTGTATATCAAGACAATACAAGTATATTCTCTAAGATCATACTTGTCCTTTATATAAGGACTGGCCGCTATGTACACCACTTTGATCAATCTCTGTAAGTTGCCTTACTTTTCCTTTCACAATTATTGTTCTGACAACTTGGTGATAAATGAAGACAATGTCTTTAAAAGAATCATTCATATACACTTGTACTAGTTGCCATTGTTACGTTAGCTTCATGAAACTGGCGACAGATAACCCCTTGATTAAAGATTTTTCTCCAAATGTATACTTTGTTGTTTGTAATCTGTGTGAAGTCTTTCCTTTCTTTTTTAGTGTATTTAATAACCTAACATTTGACATTTCTGGTACATTAGTAAACTGACTGTCCCTTTATTGTTTAAAAGGTGCTAGTTGAAATCTAAACTCGCGTGTAACTACCTGACAGCAGAGAATCCAACATTCTTGAAAAATAATCACGACTATTAGAATGCCCTTTTATCAGTAATAAACAAGAGAGAGTCATTTTTACATGCAGGTTATTTTCAACAGTCTTATGTCAAAAGCATAAAAACTGATCAAATTATTTTGAGCAGAAAATATAGAACAGTTGTTTTCATTCTCTCTAAGAATGGTGCCTACTATATACAAAGGTCTTTTGCCTAAAATAGAGCTATGAGAAAAAAAAAATGAACAAGTAGAACTAGTGGAAATAGAAGATTCCAACAAGGGCTATAAGCCTATGGGATCGGAATCCCAGAAGAAAAGTGAAAAAAAACAAAAGTGGGGAACAAAAATGCTGACATCAACATTGTTTCTAAAAAGAAGAACAAAAATTTTTCTTTACAGATTTCCTTAGAATTCGCCTTTATGTACACAAAAGCAATAATGTCTATGAAAATCTTTAAAATGTATAGCAAGTGGTGACACAAAACCACCTTTCCTATGTAACTTTTAATAACAAAAAATAATCGTAACAACAGCAACATTAATCTCTCTCTGTTTAGCAAAAAATACAGTCTACAAAGCTCTTGCACACAACAAGTTAATCACATGTTCAATAGGCTTAAAAGTTGAACTAGTTGGTTTCATCTTTTTGAAATCGTTCTTATAGTCTGTTACATTTTTTCTGTCACCTACCCAATAAATCAAAGACTTGCATCTCGCAATAATTGTGCAATTATTATTTATAAGCGCATGCACCATGCTATCTTCATGTAGAAGCTTACAGTTTCATTTCAGTTTAAATATATTCTAAGGATTAAGTAGCTACATGTAGTTCTTCAGCAGTTAGTGGTTAGTGTAGTATAAATGAACCCCATAACAAGAACTAGAGTCAAAGACATTGTGCATATGCACAGGCATTATAGACTGCTAGGTTACATGTTAGCTTTGGGTTGCCTGTCCTTGTGAACCTGCTATTGCAGTCAGCAGTACAGTTATATACAGTGTAATATGAGTGAATATATGAAAGGTCATATATTTGAACTGCAGAGAAAGATATGAAGGCATGATTGATTATTGCAGTTATACACACAACTTAAGCAGTTGTGACATTAAAGCCTGAAAAAAATTCAGGCTTTGATTTCAAAATTGGTTAAGTTATGTGTATAACTGCGATGATCAATCATGCCTTCATATCTTTCTCCGCAGTTCAAATATATGACCTTTCATATACCAATATTCACTTGTATTCTTCACCATCTACGGGTATATTACGAACTCACAATATGATCGGCTCCCAGATGGCTTGATAGCTCAGTTGGTAGAGCACTGCACTCGTCTGGTATTGCAGAGGTCATGGGTTTGAATCCCGTTCAGGGCTGACTTTTTTTCAGGCTTTAATTTACAACTGCTTAAGTTGTGTGTATAACTGCAATGATCCATCATGCCTTCATACATTGTACAGTTATGTAATGCGTAAATTATGTATACTTTGTTCATAACTCATTGCACTTGGCTGCCTTGTATTCTTGTACTGTACATTGGCATGAAATTAGCTGATTACAGCCTCAGGTTTAGCAGGCAATCGTTTTCTTCACTTCACAACAGTTTGCAATATGCCAGCTGCTATCCTGGTGTTCCTGGTTTTAGCACATTTTCATTAAACTTGATTTGGCCACAGAAAGAAAATGTTTCCTGATATTTTAGTAGTACACTTGGTAGCTTAGTTGATTCCACTAGTTTCAACCCTAGCACATGTGTGGCATGTAATCCATGCCTTGTGTGATGCGCAGAACATGTGGGCACTAACATAAGTAGGCACTGTCCTTAAAAACATTCAAGCTTTTGTAACCAGCTGTTTGTTAAAATAATAACCTTTGTATGCATTTATTAAGATTCTCCATTTCTGACTGACAGCATTAACTCTAGAAGCGCCATACAGATCTATTCAAAATTACAAAATTATCTTGAAGAGAATGCAAAAGGCCATCTACAACTGGTTTTTTTTATCAACTTCCAACCGTTTTAAAATTCTTCTCAGTAATGAGAGCCATACAGCTCTATCAAAACATGTGTACCAGTTCTGAGAATTTGATGGTGGATCAAGACAATACACTGTATCCATTAACTGATGATTTTCTAATTTTATTCTTGTCACCTACTTGCTTGATAATATATTGCTATTGTAACAAAAAATTTGGTTTTGATCAGTCCTGGGTTAACCAGGGATAGGGAAAGGGCCTGTGAGCTGACTTCAATGGTGTTAATAGCTTTTTTAATATCAATAAATAAAGTAAAAGCTGCCAAACATTGCGACTTAATCTGAAATTTATCTGAACAATTTGGTATGCCAGACATCTCAAAATACTTCAGTTACAGCATAGGTTAAATGTTATATTGTTGCAAACAGTGGTCATTAAATTATAAAATTTTATTTGATTGTTCTCTCCTGTGAGTTGGCTCATTGTCTGGAGCTTGGGTCTGACATGAGAGATATTTTCTAATGACAAATTTAGGAAACCTATCACATCATTTCCTTTCTTAGCTTTTCCTCTGGTATGACTACAATAAGTTATACTTAATTGATATTGAAAATAAACAGCTAAACAGCTGTATGACAGCTCTCTCCAGAGCTAGTTACAGGTTTCAAAAAATGATTAGGAAGGCAATTTTACATTCAAAGTGTAGCTCTTTCATCTAAAAATACCACATGAAAAATTTTTCTTAGTACACTGACTCTACTTTAGTCCTATTCCAACTTGAGTAAGATTAAAGAAATACTAGTTTATTAAAATTGATCCTGTACGAAACTAACATTGTGTCATCATGGTTGCTATGGTAAAATACTGGTGCTGATGAAGCAAAGCTATTTTCAATTCACAAAAACCCAAGGCTCCCTTACGATGTACATGAAAAGTTTGGTTATGAAAAGCTATTCAGTTAGTCTGATTGGCATGACTGGTCATCATTCAAGAAAATAACTCAGTCCAAACTTTTCTTGAAGCTGTAACTGACTTGGCAATCACCACCTGACTTTGCTTTGAAACAACACAAATCTGCCCATCCCAACCTTACATTTCCCCCATTGGATGAAAAAGGAGTTCAAAAGTGCTTTTTAACGCTTAATGTGCTGTGCACTGTTGAGACATCCAGGATAATGTTGTTTTGTGCTATTGAGTAAACAAAACCATAATTCTTGTTGCAAATTATTAGATTCAGATGAGCTCAAGTTTAGGGAGTGAGAGATGAGCACAAAGAAATCAAGGATAAGCATTATGTTAACTTTATAGAAATAATAGAAATTCTAGATGTCACCCGTAGTGAATCTACTGAGCTTGAAATATCAGTAAAACTGCCTTATTGACAACCTTTTTAATACTTCCGAAAAAACGTCCATGATCAAGTGAGCAAAAGCAATCTATCAACTAATTATAAATTAAGGCAGTGTAGCCAATTGTATCACATGTTTGCCAGTATGCAGCCAGCCACAGAGTACTGCTAACAAAGAATACAGTCATGTTTATTGCTAACAAGGAAAACTGAACTCACCAAGCTATGATGCATAGAGTTTCTGTTCCATTCCTGCTTTTGTGACTTGTACCATCGATATAGTAATCTTCAGTAACATCAACCAAAAAAATGCAGAAGCTCTTGAGAAAAACAAATAAAATAATTTGATAAATGCTCTTTTGCCTAGTATCAGAACTAAATGAAATCTGTACAACACCAGATTTACGCAGAAATGATTCCCAGACCAGAAATGATCACCAAAATGAACCACAAATGATCCTGAACTGAAAATGATACCCAAATTGTGGCCCACAAATGATCCCACAGAAAAAAAAAAATAGGAATACAGACATGGAGTTTTTGTAAGCAATAAATAGTTGGCTACTAGATCTTGAGGAAGTGAGTGCTATCCACCTCCCAGCTTGCTAGGGTCATAAGCAAAATGGTTTCTTGGAGCTACTGCAAGCAAAGAAGAAATTTCAGCAGTCTATGCACCTGTCCCTACTATTATTTCCCCGACTCGTTTTAAAATAATTCATCAGTTGAAAACAAAGAAAATCACCACTGTTATGGAGGTTTGGATACCCGGTCTTAATTAGCATAGATTTTGACGATTTTGCTTCTCCATTTACTCCTTAGTTTTTGTTTTGATTGAGAAGACATATCAAACACTCAAGACAGAATTTCCTCCGCTATCCAAACACCTCAAATTTTGTCAAAAATACTCTGCTGCGTGTTGTATTTTCACATCTCTTCCTGATGAAACACTGTTTCTCGTGTTTAATATATTACATGACCTAACCAGTCAACTCCACCTCAGGGAATAATTATATATTAAGCAAATTATCAATGAACCTCACTTCTAAATTGTTTTCATCCAACTGCGAGAATTATGTGAGAGCTCTCAAGTTGATTTGTTGCCAAAGAGTGAGATTTTTGACAGCATAGCCATCCACCCATTGTGATGCTGCAGGCATCACCTTTCTAGGAAATTTTGAAAAATTGAAGAAGCTAAGATGTGTTTTCTTTCATTGTGAGCAGCTCTGCACAAAACGTCCTACTACTGGAAAGTGTTCAAAGCGAGCACAAAGCAAACAAGTAGTAAATTATATGATAGTTTCAGCATGAGAGCACAAGATTGAATTCATTTGTGTGAGTCTCGTGCACAATGCGCGAGACTTGAGAGCTCTGCTTAAAATGATTGATGACCTTTTGAGAGTTTTTGGTATGCCACAATTGATATATTATTGGCCAACATCCCTTTGTAACTGTGTTCTACTAGTTCTACTAGACTGAGCATTATGCTTTTCAGGGACAAAAAAAAGGAAGGAAAAGAAAATGAAGAAACGCCTGACACCAAGGCTTTGATAGAACACTCTCACCAAGCTACATTGCATACTTGATTAAAAACTAAATAAGATTCTCTTTTCCAATTTCATCACTCCCATGCACATAAAGAGGAGTGATTTTCTCTTTACTATGCCTTGAAAGAGCTCAGGAGCACTTTCCTGAAATTGTTCTTGTTCATAAAGAAGCAAAAACACTATGAAATGCTTCCAACTTCTCATGTTTCTTTTAATACAGCACTTTGGACTTGCTGGTCTTAATTTCCAGTGACGTAAGAGTCTTTCATGTGTTATCCAATCAGTGCAATGACTGGATTTTGGACATCATTATGGAATTGTGTCCATTGAAACACATAGATTGAACATGTAAATTAGCTTCCAAAAAAGTTAACAGGGCATGCGTAACTAGATGCAGAGATGCTGAGAGATGTCAATCATTAAAATCTCAAGTGTATATCAATATCAAAACCCTTGTTCCTGAAATTTGCTTGCGAAGCCTCGAACTATTCATCATGTAATGATAGACATGATTAGCAAGGCCATCTTGATTTAACTGCTATTGTTGAGAGGTACATCATTTAAATTTAATAAACACAAGAGCTTTGTGTAAACAAGTCGATAATAATGTTGTCAATCAGACCGAATGAATAAACTTTTCAATTTGCCTAGAGATATTGGCAAACATATTGATTGGTTCAAACGTACATACCGGTATGATATCGCCATATTAACAAACAACAGAAAGCTGTAAACAAATGTGGACCTAACTTCTTTCTTCAAAAATAGTCAATACAAAATACCAGAAAAAAACTTTAGTTGCCTTAGTCCTCCTGTAAGATCCAGTTATTTACTGGACAGCGCGATAAAAACTGACAAATGCAGTGCTTGGAGCTACTTGGCAAAACAGCACCAGCAAACCAAAGTGATTGCTGTTTTCCCTCTCAGTGGAATTTTTTAAGTGACGGCCATCGCAGAAAAAATCCATCACTCTCCCTTCACTCTTTATGTGAACATCAAAATCAAAAGAGCTTTTTTAAACTTCTCTTAGGACAGAGTATATTTCCACAAGGTTTGGGTTTATTTGCACGAGGTGGTCACTTATTGTGTCTTTTGTAGTGAGATATCTTTTTCGCACAGTTTTGCATAAGTGATCTTTGTTTCCTTCACAGCTAACATTGATTGAAAATAAGAACATTTTTACACTTTTTCACAATACTAATTGCTCCTATTGTCTCGAACGGAATGAGAGGGAGAATTATTTAACTCCTTTTGGGAGTTCTGGTTTTGAAGTCAAAGGGAACCGAAAATGGCGGCAAAGCTTTATGGACATGCAAAGCATCTTGGGTACCCTACTTTTTTTGTGCCGATGTGTTTCAATGGGCACAATTCCGTAATGGAAACACAAGTCAGTCAATGCCTATGTGTCAGGCCTTCCTCCATTTCTCTTCTCCTCCCCTAAGGAAGGCCTGGTGATACTCAGGCAGATTGTTCTAAGGAGCCCAATTCTTCTTGTTTTTCTGAGGATAAATTTCTTCCTTGCATTTGGCAGGGCTTGAAATTAAAAAAGAATGTATGAAGTTGCAATGTTATGACCTCTTCTGAAAAGTTAGTTGCAAGTTTGAAAATGTTAGTCCCAAACAAACAGAATTTAATTATGAAATCAGATTTAATATTTAAAATGTAGACTTGCAAACGATTTTTAAGGCTCCACTTTAATTTTGTCAAGAGCTTTTATGCCATCTAGCATCATTTGCTGTCCAAATCTGGGATCATTTTGCAGTTTGAGATCACTCCATGTAATTTTGCCCTCCAATTTGGAAGTTATTAATTTTCTGCTCTGAGATCATTTCCAGTTGGGGATCTTTTCTGGTGCCAATTTTTGGAGATATCTGGAATGTTTACCACCAAATATAAATTATTATTGTGCTTCAAATATGGTTTAAAGTTTGAAAGCCAACCAAAATGGTCCACATTGCCTACTATATTATGCTCCTATAGCATGGAGAAAAAATAATATTACTCCCTCCCCCACCCCTGGATGGGAAACTCTTACGTAGTCTATCACAGGTTACGCCCCAAGTGAGTACTCTGTCTGGCTGCCCCCACAATTTGCCGGTACACAAATATACTTTTGGTTGGACAGAGGCGCTGTGAGCGCAAAAATGACTTTATTGTTCACTTTGCAAGAACAGTGTACAAAGTGATCAAATTGGCCCAAAGTATCTTTCTTTCAGCCCACCCATTTTAGAGAACTGCTTAGCAAGTTGTTCTCTCATGGTTTAATACTTTGGAACGTTGGATCCTCAGTTCTGAGTGATGCATAACACTGATTAAAGAAAAAGCACATCACAACTTACCTATGTGCTATGGTGAGTGAAGTTGTTCCATTGTCAGTGAAATCACCCAGAAACTATTTAAGGAAGGAAATAAATAAATAAATAAATAAATAAATAAGTACTTTTCAAAAATACATGATTTCTACTCACAAATCAAAGAGTAGAGAGGTAAAGGTCAAATGAGAAGCATTTTACAGTGATGTCATGTTTCGACGCACATCCTTACATAGCACTGACAAAGCATGCATACTAATGGAAACTACACTACATAAATTTATGGATAAAACTCTTTATACTTAGAGGAATAAACTTTGCCCCTACCTACTTTGTCCTGAAAGTAAAAAATTTCCAATATTATTGTTGCACTGTTTGTCAAGTAGTTAAAAAGTTGCCGGGAAAATCAAAATAAATAAACAAACATTTTATCAATAAATCACATAAATATGGATCGTACTGGCAAAGAAATTAATTCCATGCCTAAATTTGGGGAATGGTCCAGATTATGCTTGATGATGAAACACTGAATCATAATTTACATATTAACCCATTGACTCCCATGCTGCCCGTAACCGGCCGTGACAAGCCTTGGGCTTTGTTCCACCTCTTACCTCATCACATTTGACCAAAATTGGCATCATTTATACTCAAGTTCTGCAGGAGGAAAAGCTATTATATGGCTAGCTCCGTGAGCAGGCAAGATGAATCAAATCCTGCGCTGTGATTGGCTACCCGAGCAGGCAAGATGGAGCTATCTTGCCCGCTCTGGACTTCCCGTTGTGTCCCACAAGAAAAATTTCCCCAAAAGCCATATAATAAATCCTTTATTGACCAAACTTGTTCAGTCAAAATGACTGGATATTGGCCTCGTTCTTTTTTTGCAAGTTTATGGACCTTGACTCTGTCTCAGTCCATAAACACGCAAAAAAAGAACTTGGCCAATATCCAGCCATCTTGTCCTCGCACTTGGTCAATAACCCACACATATTTCCAGTGATTACCAGATAAGAGTGATCGGCTCAATGGAGCCTGAAATATACAAGAAAATGCTCAGACATTTGGGTGAAAAACCCAGAGCAAAATTTCCTGCGACTACATGTGGCTACTTCAAATGAAAAGCCTAAAGACATAGGTCACTTTCTCATCGCAGAATTGATTTCTGCACGATCAAAAATGTCATAAAACGCGATGCTAGTGGAAGGAAAGGCATGCTGTCATGTTGCAAATCAGGAGGTATATTTTGCAGGTTACAGGTTGCAGGTTGCAGGCCAAAGCGATGGAAGGAGAGTATATTTCTATGATTTTAACTAAGCCTGCAATGAATTATTGTTTTTGAAGAAACATCTGAAATATCATCTGAAATATCTGCTGAATTTGATTTCTTGCCTGTGAGTACCAAAATAAAAGCACACACATTTCTTTCTTTATTTGCTTCATTTGTGATGGCAATCTTCTGTTGTTGAGGGAAGACCCAAGCCAAATCTGGAATCAATGGAAACATCTGTGGAGCAGCCATCCACATGGCTTTGAAGAGATTTCACTGGTCTCAGCGTGTCGATCGATAAATACTTATAGTGGATCGATCATGTTTTCACTACTTGAAAGAGGTGAACTAGTATATAGGTGATGAGTATATAGGTTATTAATTATTCTTAGTGCCAGCGGTTTTCCAGTTATAATTAAATTTCAACCTACCACCATCAACCTGCAAAATATACCTGCTGGTTGCAAATGCCTTTTTGAGTAGATTGGAGCTAATTTGGCCCATATCCAGCCTGAAAATCTCCAAAATCTCAAAATATGCATTTTTGGCAAAAAGCTCCAGGAGTTAGTGGGTTAAGTAACAAAATATAAGCTTATGTTTTTATTCATATACCAGGAATTAACAAATTAACGTCAGTTTTTCATACATCTGTCATGAATTTTGTCATAACATTGTCAAAGTAGCTGTGGATCTACTTTGACAATGTTATGACGAAATTCATTGTCAATAACAGACCAGATGCATGAAAATCTAACGTCAATTTGTTTGTTACAATAAATTGCAAATTCATGTGTCTGTCCGCTTATTGACAATGAAAATAGCCAATGAGCAAGCAAGAATTTCTGCAGTTATGGAAGGATAAAAGCACGATTCAAAATTATTTCGTTCTCAGCAACTGTAATCAGTTATTTCAGCTTAAAATGAAGCTTAAATTTAAAAGCTTGCTGATTCAAAAACGCCCAGTTCATAAATATTCACAGCTCTTCACAAGGCGATTAGTCCAACATGGCTGCTCAAATGTTTTTATAAATTCAGTATTACCACCTGCATCTTATATATGTTTGAGAGTCCAAAACGTTTCTTAAACCCACAAAGAACTATACACAACCGTCAAAATAAGACAGATATAACTTTTGCAGTCCATTACCTTGTAAAGAAGCGAACCATGGACATCAGCATGGCTAATTCAGTTTTCTTGGTGTGCTTAAATTCTCAGCTTAAATCCATCTTGTTGACAACATTTGACTTAAACTGCGAAGCATTCTGTTTCTGACCATCATGTACCTCGCATGTTAGTGCAAATTTCCAGTTCCGTATTCAGCAGTTCGAAGCGCTTTCCCATGTCATCGACCAGGCAACTCGACGCAGAAGCTGTTTCGCAAGTGGTATTGACAAAATGCAAATTTTCCCGCTACCCTGTAGCTCACGAATGAAAAATAGGTACGCAATGCATACATGCGTTCATTGCGAGCAGTCTGGAATACTTAAGTGGAAATTAATACGGCCACTCAGATCAGTTATGTCGTATTTCCATGGTTAATATTGCATGTACTGATTAAACTTTCAATCTTTTTAAATTATACCTGCATTTCGGGAGCTTGTTAAAGAACAGTTGTTTAGATGTGCAATAGTGATATATCTGTTCAGATGTCACTCTATTTAGACCAATCAAAAATTTGACACTACCTTGCCGTTTAATAATACGGCCACCCTGTTAAAACGGCTGTATTTTCATGGCTTGTTGGCGACTGTATTAACGGAGTTCCACTCTATATTCATATTTCTAAAACAACAATCCATTTTGATGTTTTAACTGTCTCTTGAAGTACACGCTTCAGTTTATCCTTTCTTACTAATTAGCGTTTCGTAAATACATAATTAACCGTTTACGTCGCAGGCCATAGCCATAGCCATAGTCATAGCCTCTCCAATAATATTTCCATTTTGTTAGTTTCGTTTGGGTTCGCGACTTCGTCGTTGATCAAAGATCAGCCTCTCGCTACGCTCAAGGGCAATGATTGAGAGAAGATATTTGTACTGGACCCCGGGATGGGTAAAGGATAAAAGAAGATTTAAAAAATTTAAAAACCACAGTCTCATGGTGCAAGAGAGTTAACCTTCCTGGAGCAAGCGTAGGGTCCATATTTCAGCTATGCTTTCTCTGGACACCACTCACTTTTACACCTGTTACTATTTACTGTTACTTGTAATTTATGCGTCGTTCAATTCCACCTATCACCATCCCGCCTGGGCTACTCCCGGGACAAGTCCAGCCCTTCGTGCCCGTGGGTGGGGGATTGTTTAAGGCGGTCTTATCCTGGGGGTAGAGGGGCGGGGTAAATCAAAAAGTTGCTTCTTGTAATTGGTTTATCAAACACAATGGTAAAGTACCGCTTGCTGAACATAAAGAGATTTTTTGTAGGAACAAAACAATCTTTCTAAATTAAATTTAATTTAATTTAATCAAAGCCCATATTTGAAGGTAAGTTTATTTAAAACAAATATGAACTGGCAAAAGAGTTACACATTATTTTAGTATAAATCTACTAGCGTTCTATCACAAATGCCGTTCTCTGATTGGCTACGCTAGTCATTTTTGAGTTATTTTTTTGTAAACAAATACCTCTTAGTCGGCGCGTAGAGTATGTTATGCACGGGTCAATGGATGAGTGAGTGAGTGAGTGAGTGAGTGAGTGAGTGAGTGAGTGAGTGAGTGAGTGAGAGATGTATGTATGTCACACCAATCAGATTGGATCTACTATAAACAGCCAATCAAATTTCTTGTTGTAAAGGTAAATGGTATGTGAGAAGATCTGATCCCGATACAGTTCAGAAGGGCCATATCTATTCTTCTATGAAAGAGGAGGAAGTATTGATATATTGGGCATTTTCTGTGGGTTAGGCTGAGGATTTTAGTTATGAACGAGATGAGCCTTGAGGTTTGAAACAGTTCGTTAGCAAGTAGTATGCAAATGGAACGAGATATTTTCATTTTTAGTTACAAAGGTAACTTGATACTTTTGTTTTTCACAAGGAGTAAATTCAATTAGAGGTCACGAATCGTCGCTTCTAATTCTTAGGACATGTTTTAGAGGAGACGAGACTATTTAGATTTGAAAGAGTTCTAACGTTTACAATAGTAAGTGCAGGTAACGATTGCTTTGTTCTTGCTGCATGCAAATATAACGAGATATTTTTATTTTTTAGTTACAAAGGACAATTTGACACTCTTGTGTTTCTCAAGGGAGTAAATTCAATTAGAGCTGACGAATCGTCACCACTTGTTCCCACGAGATGTTTGCTATCTTTAGTAACAAATGGTAACTCAACACTTTTGTTTTTTATATGGGAGTAAATTCAATTAGAGCTGAAAAGTTATCGGCTATTGTTTCCAGGATATTAAACAAAAAAGAAGCTTTCATTTCTGGGCGGTTTTTACGTCTCTGCAGTAGCAGTTTAACAGTTTTATTTGATGACATTCATTTCAGTCCGATATTTTTTAAAGGTAAAAAGTATGAAAGCTGTTCAAATGTTCTTTGAAGACTGCGTGGCACCAAGTTAAAGTGCAATTTAATTAAATCAGACTTTCAACGTGTCAGAGAGGTTTTTTTATTCTCTTTCTTTCTATTTTCGGTGAAGTACTGTTGTGTTGCGTTGTGTAAAAAGGATAAACGTACGACTCGTGTAAAATGCGAAAAGGTCTCTAATTTAACTTGAGTGTTTTTGAGGAAAAATTCCTCTTGGGGGTTGGAAGGGCTATGTGATCGGTGAGTGAGGGAGTTATGCATGTGCGCGTGTCACCAATCACAGTGTGGGTTGTATCAAAGAATGAATCAAATTGCCTGTTAGAAAATAAGATGGCATCTACATTAATCTGGAGACGTGTCAGATTACTGTAGTTTGTTCAGTCAAACATTTTATGGCTTACTATTTAGCTATCTTACCATGACCGATGTAACATCGTATGTACATCATAAATTCCCAGTTTCTTTCTTGCTGTTTATCGCAACCAAAGAAAGCTTGTCAAATTAACCAAATCATTACTGCAAACAGTTCCATGAATGCTCCTATCTCCGAGACTTCACACACAAAAAATAACTCTTGCACGCCTTGCGTGCCTATGTTTAACTATGGCGATGCGATGTCAATTGTACGCATTGTGGACCTGTTTTTGATTTAGAGATTATTTGGCTGGTTTACATTTATTCTCGCTGACACTCCGTGGAGTTGATACCTGAGTTTTCTCGTTGCGTTGCAGCACATCCACATTTTCTCTCTTGAAGAGAACGTGTTAATAAGTAGAGGACAGGAGCTCAATCATTTAAGCCGTGCGCGAGTTTCGATAGCCTGAAAAAACGGAAAAAAATTTCGGCGAGCGCGAAACAGAAGAATTCGGAGAGTCAAGATTTATCTCGGCCAAAGAAGCCACTTAGGTTATCAATGTCATTTTAAACTGCTTTTTCGTGTCGCACAGAGGGTCACCAACATATCAGTTTGCGCTTTTAAAGTGTTGTGGGGCAATGACGCCTACGAAGATTTTCGTGTTTTTTTTTTTCCTTTTTTTGTCAGGTTTATGTGTATAGGTAAAATATAAAGTTTAACTTTGGCTTTCACTTCTTACAATTCCGTCTGTTTGCCTTGCCTTAATAGTAGGTTCCTTCTTTTTTAAACACACATGATTTTAACAATTCGTATGTGGACTTTTACTACAAGTGAAGCGTAAATTTTGATACTCTATTTCATCCCTACATTTATTTTAATGGTGTTAAAAAATCAATGAAAAGGAAGTGCGGAAATGGTATCCATAATTAAACAGGAGAATTTTGAGGATCTACAGCTACTTTGACAATGTTATGACAAAATTCATGATCAATAACAGGACAGACGCATGAAAAACTAACTTTAGTTTGTTAAATGGAGACTTTGGCTCTCAAACTGACTTCGAAAGAGAAAACTGAACTTGAAGTTTTGCATTTTCTTGAATTAAAACGGATGCTTCACCTCAGGTCAAAACAAAATAGCACACGCTTGAGTATTTTTGCAAGGTTTGACATAAACTTTGTCGAGAATACTTGAGAATTTAATTGCGGGTTCTCCAAAGAAACGAATGAAAGTGAGATGTTTCAAATAGTTATTACCGTGTTATGAGTAGATTTTTAGCTAGTAATTTTGGTATTTACTGCTCAAACCTTTAGCGGATTCCGTGAAAATGGTAACATTTAATATCACCTCATTAACCATTAAACTATGTCTTCTGTTCCATGCATGGTATAGACCTATTTTTTTCTCTTCGCTACAATGGCGGGAAAGACAGTCACTAACAGCTTCGAACACTCACCTTTCCTTAAAGGCAGCCGGTTTCTCAAATCTCCTTCGCAGATTCTAACTCTTCCCATCACTAATTCTTCTCTTCTTCCCTCGTCTTCTTCTGATTCAAACTCTCTTCTGCCTTCTCTCTGTCTCGCGTTCTACGAAGAAAAAGAACCGTTATCATTACAGATGTTCCATCAAAACACCTTTGGACTTTGAAAATCATAAACAAGTACGAAGCTATAGTTTTTCTACCATGTAATACCTCTTTGAATTTGAAATCGTTCTCGTCTATTTTCCCTCTTCTATGGTCGCGTTCCCGTCGGCGCGACAAGCTTCCTCTCTCTCCTCCATCTATAAACCAAAAATAGAAGAACCGATTGGTTAAGGCAGGGATTAACATGAAGATTGTATTTTGGTTAGGTATTATTGTTTTAACGCAAATATCTCGTTCACTTTTGAAGAAGTCAAAAACCTCTCTGCTCATCCCACATATCTACGTTTTCGACTGTGTGGTAAATTTTTCGGTGGTTTTAGGTGTATTTGGGATAAAAAGTTTTTCTTAAAGGATTAGTAAAATTTATGGAAATAGGAAATTTTGAAGGTTTGATGTTGTTTTAAAATTAGAAGTTGAAGTTAAAAACTGGTAGTCGTACACCAAACAGTTGTACACCAACATGGGGTGCCCTTTCGAGGGGCGTTCAACTATCTGGTGGTGTTCTAAAACTTTTTTTTCCTTTTGATCCCTCTTTAGACTTCCTAAAACTTCACTTTAATTCAGGCAGACCCCCGCCTTAACTAAGCAAATTATCATTTATCAAAACGAATCGCAGTTTGTATACATGAATTGTGATCCCACGGTGAAAAGGAAGCAAACATTATAAAATAAAGACTGGCAATACCATCATTGCTCTCACCTGAATAACGGTGCATACACCTGTCTTGTCATCTTTTTGTACAATCTACAATAGTCAAGAGTAGGAAAAAATAAAATATTAGTTTGAGACCATATGATGTGTCCGCAATAGGCCAAGTTCGATATATATATAATATTCTAAAATGACTCTAAGGCTTTCAGGACAAACTTCTATATTTGCTGGTGTTTTCTCTGTATCCAAGTCTCTTTTGGGGATCGAAGGACAAAAAAAAATTAAAAAATTACAAGTTTGACCCTAAAACCTCGGAGCCATGTTAAAATATTGATATTTCGAACGTGGCCTATTCAGTAATAGTGGGAGTTGTTTCTTTTCAGCTTCGGCGCCGGCCAGGGATTTTGCTTCTGTGCGTAATGAGGTTTTCCGGGATAGTTGACTGTATTTTCCAAAAGTGTCAGTCTTTAACTCTGTCCGATGCAATGCCACATGTGCGCGTGGTAGACCTGTTTTTGATTCCAGGCAAGAATAGGGCACTTGCTACTGGACGGCATAAGATTCACATTACATTGCTGACAAACTCTGGAGTTGTGACTTATTTTTATCGTTGCATCGCTACGCACTGCTCTCTCTTAAACGAGAACGCGGTAGTAGGTAAGTGGAGGTCATGAGTAAAATGAAAACCCGTCCATGCATGGGTTTCGTATTTGTCCGCAATCACTATGTACTATAACTTCATTTTTAACTAGGTCATCTTTCGCGCTCACCCTTGTAGGAATCTTCTCTTGCTATCGCTTGTCAGCCGAGCTGTTTTTCAGCGGAATTTCACCTGAAGCCGAGAAAAGATGTCGCGTGAGTAAATTCAATTCTGACTTTTCTGTAGCTTTAGAGACTGTGGTGTCGAAGGCTTCTTACCTTTATCCCATTTCAGAAACAAACTATGCTATTTTTCCCTACCCTGGGGCTGGGGGCTTTTTATGGGCCGTTTTCGGTTTCAGTTAAGTCTTGTGGCGTTGGCCTTCGACTCAAAGCATACTTTCACATACCATGAGCGAGAGAAAGCGTCAGATACCCTGCAGGTTAACCTATTCCAGGAGAGGCGCGGTGGCCTCATGATTAGTGCGCTCGTCTCCGGATCGAGCGGTCCGGGTTCGAGCCCTAGCCGGGGACATTGTGTTGTGTTCTTGGGCAAGACACTTTACTCTCACAGTGCCTCTCTCCACCCAGGTGTATAAATGGGTACCGGCGAACTTAATGCTAGGGGTAACCCTGCGATGGACTAGCATCCCATCCAGGGGGGAGTAGAAATACTCCTAGTCGCTTCATGCTACAGAAACCGGGATAAGCTCTGGCCTGATGAGCCACTTGGCTCGTATGTAGACTTTACCTAACCTATTCCAGACCAGACCGACGACAATGCAGGCCCTAATCAGAAACTGCTTCTAACTGTATCGGTCACGATAATGTGTTTGATCATCTCAGTTCTCGTTCAATGTGTTTTGCTTATAGGTAAACGCCTAAGAAACGTTTCATTTGTGTAGCAGATTTTAACGTCAAACATTTTTCAGACTAACAATTAAGGGACAGTTCTTATTACAGAAACCGGGATAAGCTCCGGTCTGATGGGCCACTAGGCTCGTGTGCAGACTTACCTTTTTTCTAATTAGTGATATAAAAGTTTTGTCATTAAGCAAGTGTAGTGAAGCCCAAGTTTACCCCTAAAAACGGTTCCAAGCTCAGTAAAACAAACGTTCGTTAGTTTCATTAGTACTAGTTTTATTTGGTGTTATTCATTTATCCGTTATTTTACTACGTTCCCTCAATATTTCATCTTACCTTGTCTCGCGCGTTGATCAATATATCAACTCGGTGGCGTGCTTTCAGTTCAACAATACATCTAACGTCTTCATCATGTCTTCGATGTCTACAATGAGTCTTCAATACCTCATAAGATTGTATCATCGACTTTGACGGTCCTACAGCCGTTAAACTTGCTTTATCAAAAGATCTTTTCTCAGTCGAAGGAGCCCTGAACCAGTTCAGAATACGAGGAACTTGAGAATAAAAGGCAAATGATGCGTGCATTTTCGCAAGTGGAGATGTTTGCATGGTGATGGGATACCTGGGCTGAATTAATTTTGTTACCCCAGTAATTTATAAATATCGACCATAATTCGTTCCGTTATTTAATAGCGGAAAGAAAAAGAAAAAAACAAAACAAAAAGAAAGAAAGAAAGAAAGAAAAATAAAAGAACCAAGCGTGGAACTCCTGATTTCATTCATGTTTCATTGAACAAACTAGTTAAACAGTACAACGGGAAGTTGACTGCCAGCAGTCTCTCTCTTTTCTTAGCGTGCGACCAATTTGTTTCCTGGGGCCCGTTTGTTTGACCAATTTGTTTCCTGAGGCCCGTTTCTCGAAAGCCCTGGAAACTTTCCGGGCCCGTAAAGCCATTTTTAGTTCATCTGTATCTAAAAACAGAGAGGTGTATACGCCTGAAACTTCTTATATGAAGAAAACCTCTGTTCATATAAAGAATATGTGAATAAAACAGCTCTGTAATCATGAGGTTTGAGATTTTGCTATGGGTTTCCGGGTGCGAAAACTTTTCGGGACCTTCGAGAAACGGGCCCGTAGAGTGCCACGAGGGATCGAGCGCGAGCCGCGAGAAGCACGACCGCGGAGAAAAAGGAAAAAGAAGTTTTTTCCCCACCACTCCCCTCTTTCTTTTCCTAATTTGCATAATCTCAGCAGAGTATTTCAGGAACAAAAACTGCCGAGGTGTAAATAGGGGGAATATTACTGTTTTAGGGAGAGCGAAATGTGCCAGAAAATTAACGTACGATATTAAGGCTACACTGCTGCAGTTAGCTTTCTCTCTTTTATCCTTCCGAACGCAAACCCGTGGTATAGGCAAGACGGGATCTGAGGGCAATCTCCCCGCACCCACTTGTCGTGTCTCTCGTACCGATCCTCGCTCTTCTTAAACGACTCGCCCAGTTCGCGTTTACTGATTTTCTAGAAAAAACGGCTTGTAAGCAGTCCAGGGAAAAATAACTTCACAACTGAAATTTCTGTCTATTGTGATAATGCAACAACTGTCAAATTTTCTTCCCACGGGCGCCGTTTGGATTTCCGACTTGAAAGGCTCCCTCACCCGTTATAAGGTATCTTAAGTTTTTAATTAATTTTAAGCAAATATTTTTCATCTCAAACATTTGCAAAAATCTCTAGACATTACTTAGAGATAAAACACCCGACATTGGTTATAAGGAGGAGCAACTTCTTTCACGAAAGTAGTGGAGTTGGCTTTGAGTGAAGAAACGATTCCTAACGGGCAGAAAAAGGCAAATAGCGAGATAACAGGATTAAACTAGAGCACCAAACGCAACCCAATAAAAATGTTCGTCATTTATTTCAATTTCTTAAAAAAATATATCTGGTACTTCTTTATAATTATTTCCAACCGTAGAGAATGCAAATGAAAATATTTAATTACAGTTCATGGTTTCTGGTGATTACATCCTATTGGTAAATTCTCCAACACGTGGGAAGGTAAATCACGCAGCCTTGATAGCATTGCTGATCTTTAATGTCACGCAATCACGTTCACAACACTATGTTCATGATCCCAGCGTGACCTAGCTACTCCGTTAGGTTGCTAGCAAATTCCACGGAGAAGGTAGAGTCGTCCATTGTAGAAGAGCAATCAGTAGTTAAGACACATCCGGTTATGAGTTGAGTCCAAATTCAGGCGTCTGAGAGTGTGGTGTTTAACTCTGCGCCTCCTTCAGTGTAAATGATGCTGGCCTAGAGGGAGGGATGAGCGAGCGAGTAAGGAGCACCTCAATTCAAAAGGTACCGCTAGGAAAAGGACGTCGTAAGTTAGTGACACAATACAAAACATTTGCATTTGTATGACGAGTAAATAGTAACTGTTTAGTGCGAAACAGAGTCCCCTCCCCCACCGCACACTTTCCGACATAATTCCCACCCAAGCTGAAGAAATTAGTGTCCAAACTGCAAACAATCACGAGCGGTTTTCTCTGACTATTTATCCTCAAACCAGAACCAAAGTGTAATTGCGTCAAGTTCTAGATGAGCACAACTCGTGCAAATGCCAGAGTGAGCCAAACAGAGCTCGCAGAAAACCACGTCTTGCAACAGGTGAAAAACGCGGGAAAGCGGAGAACCCAATTCATGGTTGGTTTTTGTTTTACCTGATTGGCTGAGAAAACCAGATGTTCGTTCTTATTGGTCAGAATTGATTTGACGAGCCTTTTGAGCCAATAGTGTGGCTCAGTAATTGCAAAAATCAAAACAAAGAGAGATCACTTTGGACAGTCAAGCGAAAACTGCTCTGTAGTTAGTGGAGGCCATCAGTGTCTAGCAAAATACAAGCCATGCAAAGTTAGAATGCAGAAGACATACACAGCATTAACAGCACTTTTCCAACATAAAGTCCTGCAACTAGACCGCATTCAACCGATATCTTACCTAATATATCAATTACACTGGCACTAGAGAACGCACGGATGATGCAAGTTTCTTTTTAGCAAGTATGAAAGAAGCATCGTGACCTTATTATATATGATCCCGCCCAAAAATAACGCAACCAAGAAAGTTTTTAAGCAACCCAAGCATATGCTGGCCTACCATGCAAGCTTTGCTCTCGACCAACAAAGTGTGTAAGTAAAAGAACCCCAGCGAAGACATTTACTAACGTCGCCTCACCCCACCCTCTCACAGTGTGCACCTCGAGATCTGTGTTGGGCGGCAATTTTAAGTAATTTTAATTTTCTGAAAATTCACCTTCCAAACACCTTTCCCCTTACTGCAAAATGTCGCATCAGGACGATTTACAAGCATTTACTGAGTAAAGAGCTTAAGTAACAAGTCCAAGGCAAAAAAACTGTGAAAAACGTACCCTCTCCTCAAGACCGGAGTTCTTTCGTTTTTTCTGAATCAACTGCGGAAAAAAGATAAACTTGTACGTGTATTACAAAGTTAGACAACAACTGTTGACAACTGTTGCAGGGAACGAACCATTTCCTTATATTTTATCAGAGAGCTTTTTTTAAGGAAAAAATTGACACTCAGTGCACCAGCAAACATTTGCTGTTATCTTCACCAGAAAGAAGCTAACTATGTCGATCCGCAATGAAGACCTCCTGGCACATAAGTCTTGAAAGGAACTCGAAGTTTTTCCTTAGATGTTACTGTTTACTCAATGGGTAACTTGGCTTCGTATCAGAAGCCCATTTCCCGCAGTAGTGAATTGTTTTTTTTTAAAAATCTTCGCAGCCTGGAGATATCACCTCCCAAATCGCCTGCTCAACTTCCCTCTGACGCCTATCATCATAAGTATGTTCAAATACGAAACTGTATTTTCAGCCTCCATCTGCTGTTATAACGTGCACAGAAGGTTTGAACACCAAATGAATAAAACAGACTCACCTTAAATGTTACAAGTGCTACAGCAACTACAGCCAAAGTGCAGAAGACAGCAATGAACGCCACACCAATGACCGAAACGCCTTTCCCCGCACTGTCATCTTGTTGTTTAGAGACAGTTTTTTCCTCGACATACATGGGTGAGGCCAACATGACGTTGGGTTCGGCGACCATGGCAATACCGCTGAACTGGATTACCAGCTCGTGTTTGCGAGCCTGGAAAGAAGCAATGGTACAGAGTTGAGAATTAAGAGTTGATAATTTTCTAACACCGAGGCATTTTACCAATTGCTGTGGTAAGTGAGGGCATTCTCCAACTTTACTCCCACTGAATTCTGTTTACCCTTAGGGAAAGTGTTCATTACGATTGGAGTCGGTCACAGATCGTCAAGTCAACCTTTAAAAACTGTTGCTACTTCAGTTTTTCTCAATCGATTACGGAGAATCTATGTCTGATAATGTTATGAAGATGGCAATTTTTTTCTCATCACTCCCCCACATAGCCCAACCTTTTCAGTGACATCATCAGCAAATTCACTCAGATCTCTTCCTCCGCTGTATGGCTCAACGCTGAATCCAACCAAGATGCTGCCCTCCTGCACCTAAGTTAAGACATCAGAAAGAAAAAAAGTTGAAAAAACTTCTGGAACGTCTCATAAAAATAACTCTCTCAAAATTAGCAGTTTGAGAATAAACTAACACTTCTAAATTAATTTGATTTGGAAACAGTGGACGAGGAGCCTCCTCGTGGATGTGCCACTACCAATACATGTAGGCCATTTCAGACTTGCCTTTTGCCTCCGTGGCAAAACGAGTCTTCGTGCAAAACCATTGATATGAAAATGTGTTTCCCCTACAGGTTCAATTTCATGCAAATCACACTAATTTTCAAATGAAGCGTTTTGCACGGGGACTCGTTTTGAAAAAAAAAAAGACAAGCATCAGACGTAGCCCTGGTCCACCAACAAGTCGAAACGCAGTTACCTCGAGGGCTTGTAGCTGTTCGTCCTTCAGTTTAAACATGTTAATTATCTGTGACTTGAGAGATCTAGAAGTGAAACAAAAAGAAAGGTAAGGTCGTTTTTAACCAGCCCTAGAAATGTTGCAAAACAGCAACAGTCAAGTGCTTGCAATACAAGACTGTGTGTACGATTCTTTGTGCGGCTTTTAAGGTTATACACACTTTGCGAGCAGCTGGCACACTCACTCTTTAAATTTGCTCGTAACATTCTTCACTAAACTGAAGCTGTAGTTGAATGTGAGCCCAACATGGATACTTCTGCGTGAAGAAAAAAAAAAAAGATGGAGATCAGAGCAGATTCACACCTGTTAATGACATGAAAACACATTGCCTTAAATTACTAACGCTATAAAAGGGAGGTAAAGGAATTGTACTTACAAAAGTTGTGGACCTGGAAAGAAAAGAAGGGAAAGAAGATTGTATGACATTTTTCAAAGTATGACAATTATAACTAAGCTTGCCATGGCTCAACAAGGGATATTCCTTGTGAAAGCTGCTCGTCAATCTCGGAGAATTGCCTTTGACGACATTAGATGTCATTACACTATACTAAAGCAATGCAAACTTTCATCACACCGTTCCCACTTCTGTGAATATTGTTTTGGGGATGTTGAGTCTTCACAAACCTATGTGAGCATAAACAGGGGATAACCTCTGACGACAGTGGAGAGGGAGGGTATATTTATCGCATTTTAGTACAGTGTTGTGAAGCCTGTGTTCACTTCAACCCATTCATTTAGCGTCGGTGGAGTGAAAGGGGTATGTACCAAGGTATTTTCTGCAATGGCAGTCATCTTTTAAATTTAGCACTAAAACTGAAATAAAGAAGGTAACAGGGAACTGCCTCGCTTTGCACTGTATTCAACATCCAGCACAACAACAGACCTTGGTTGACGTCACAATTGGGTTTTCCTCTCACTCTAGTCCCAGGCCATTCCGTTCCATCCTCTGACACACACCAGCAGTATCCAGTGGAACCCCAGCACTGCACACGCGCATAGCTGCCATCAGCCTTACACTCAGGAATGAAAGCTCCAATACGCTGGGGATGTGTGGCTTGATAGGCTTTCTGTTGACATTCTGTGAGACCTACAGATCAACATACAATGTAAGAAACACAAGTACACCCGTAGTCTATGTTTGCCCAACTATAAGAATTGTCAATCTTTGATTTAGTTCATGCTACGTTAAATTCGTGTCAGTTGTCTACTGAGTAAATAAAGAGAACCTTACACTGTATTTCACGGTTATCAAGCACCCCGGATCGACAGTAAATCCCTCAAAGACCCCAAGCCAACAACACTTTAGTTAGAGGCAGAAGAAAATTGTTTGGCACAGCTCCCAAAGTAATGGTCTGTAGGCTAACAGATTATGCAAATTTCGATTTAGAAGCATGATATTATTGTTTAAGGTTTTAGTCATCCCCTGTCTACTGTAGACATTCAATTGATAGTTACGCTGTGCTTTAGGCCCGACTAAACAAGAAGGGATCCACAATACAGAGTTCAGATTTGTAATAAGTTTTTAATAGTTCAACGATGTACATCATTTAGACTCAATAGGATTTAACATGGACTCCCAATAGTTACTATATAGTTAGTAGGCTTTTAATAATTTATTATGTCATTAAGTCCCCCCCAGTTAGTAGCGGGGTGTTTCCCCTCAGATAGCTAAGACTGGCACGTTAATAAAGTATTGATTAATTAATCGATTCAAATATGAAACCACCGCACGGAACACTTCGTAAACAACAGTATAATGAGAACATAACTGTACCAGTGTCTCACAACATTCAACCCTTCATTCTCATTTCTGATGCCAACTCAACTTACACTGCACTTCCCTCCCCATGTTGTCATAGAACTTTGGTTTACAGGCATCGGTTCCACATCCTCCCACAGGTGCCACACATTTAGCTTCAGGGTTTTTGGTACAAGACGCTTTCTTACAAGCATCGGTGCATAGTTTCCACGGTGTGCCGTCATCACATATAGGGCCGATACTAAATGCCATTGCACTCGCCTCGCCTAAAACAAACAACAAATACTAAATAAGCATTATCAAACAGTTGTTTTGTTAATTACATCAAACTACATTTCCTTTTCTTTCTAATATCTTCCGTGCGTCTTAGGTATGTTGCAATCAAAATTCAATTTTAAGTCAAATTGATTTGACACAATTTTGATTTGTACTTTCTTTGTCCTAGGGGTAATAAATCTGGGAAAATGGAACTTAAAAAACCTTCTTACACAAACAAACATTTCTTTACTTGTTCTATTTGTGCTATAAAATCTCTCCATTCAATCTATTCAGTTGTACACATGTATTTGGTGGCATTTGTCAATATAAAATGGAAATTAGGAAAGTGATAAAGAACTTTTGACGAAGAAACTTCCTATGAGATTAGACTTTATGAGCTAATGGGTATAGTAAGACTTTACCGGTACAGACTTAATGTAACATGATTTAAAGAAATTAAAACTCACACTTTGGTTGTCCCCTGATTTTGGTGTTAGGGATTTCTTTTCCATCTTTAGTTACACACCAGCAGAAGCCAGTAGAACCATGGCATTGCATGGCGGCATACGAACCATCAGCCCGGCATTTTGGAATGAACCGCCCAACTAGTGCAGGGCCACTCGTTGCCTCTAAATACTCTTTCTGACATTTAGTCACGCCTGTCAGAAAATACAATTTTGTCATAGTTAACTTATGAAGGACAAAGTAGCACGTGTTTGCACTCACAAAAAGAGCAGAGTGATTTTGAAGTAAAATCAAACACGAAAGACTATGTTTTACTACAATTCTGAATACGAAGAAGGAAGTTGAAAACATGACTCAGAGAAGAGTAACTTTGACGAACTTCGGCGTTTGGAAATGTGGCGAAACACTGTCCACGTGTATCTTGTCAATTAAAACTAAAACCAAGGAGAAAACTAAGAAATAAAATCGTAAAATTCATTGCCTATTAAGATCCAATATCCAAACTAAAAAGGATATTAATATTATCATAACAAAACAGAACATGGCATAGAGTTTACATTCTAATTCTCCTCCCAAACTTCTTGTCCATGTTGTAGTTAAAACTCAATTATAGACGTTCAAAATGATTTCAAAATAGTTTGATTTGTACTTTCTCTGTCTTATAATAATTGTTACTAATTACTAGTTGTTATTTAATTAATCTAGTCATATGCATAAGCGATAAATGGCCCGCCTAGATTAGCACTTGCTATCCGCGGGCCTAATAACATGCAATTTTACAATGAAAGAAAATTAAGATCATTGTTGCTGTTATGGAAGTAATTATCTAGAAAAATAGAAACTACAAAACCCACTAACACCAACTATCATTTTAAAATTGTTTTACATGTTAAAGATTGAAGCGCAGCCAGGATGAGACATACCTGTAATCAAAATTAAGATAAAAACGTTCGCTGGCCAAAAATATTTCAAAACAGAACATGAACTTTCGGCTGTCAATCTACAGACTTCGACAGATAAAAATGGATGAGGAAACTCCCTTTAATTTGAGATCACGCTTTACGAGGCAAAGGGTATATAGCCTGTGAACAGGCTCCACCTGGAAGGGTCCGACTGTGGCTGGAAGGGCCAAGAAGGAACTGGCTGAGAGTGAAGTGGCCAAGGGGGAGGGGGGGGGGGGGGGGGGGGCGAAAGGGGGAAATGGTGAAATGGTGTGGGTATCCTCTTTTGTCCCGCTTTCTCTTTGCCCCATTCTTGACCACAAAGCCTGGGCATAGTGAGACTTAGTATACGATGTTACAATCAGTTGTTATCACTCTTTTCAATTTACATGATAAGTAACCTGATTTAAAGAAATTAAAACTCACACTTTGGTATTCCTCGGATTTTGGTGTTAGGGATTTCTTTTCCATCTTTAGTTACACACCAGCAGAAGCCAGTAGAACCATGGCACTGCATGGAGTCATATGAACCATCAGCGCGACATTTTGGAATGAACCGCCCAACTAGTGCAGGGTTACTGGTTGCCTCTAAATACTCTTTCTGACAGTTGGTTGCACCTGCCACAAAATGTGAAAACTTGTCAAGAACACTTGTTAAGAACACAGGTGGCACACTGTCTCGTGTTTGATATTGTATTTCATAAAACACTAAAATAAACTTAACTAACCACAGAGCTCTAATAGTCCAGATGAATCTGACGCAACAGAAGATTAAGATGTGTAAAAAAGATACGACCTCATTGGCTTATAGTCTAAGCAGTTCGGCTAGAAAAGAAATGTTTGGCATGAAGTCATCTGGTGTACAAGTTGAGTGTGGCAAGTTCCCTGCAGAATGACCTAAAGCCAAATATTTTTCTGTCCCCAGGGTGACGCGATTCAGTCAATATCATCTGTATTGAGCTTCACTTTGTTGGAATGTTGTGGAAATTTATGCCTTGGTGAAAAGACTTAATTGTACATTCTAAATAAAGACCTGTTGTTTCTGCAGTGTCTGGCCCTACACATAGTACATCAGCATACACTATTGTTTTCTACAGGACTGTGCCAGAAGACCTGGACAATGGCAATGATAGTCTCTTTTCTGGCTTGCTTTTTACCATGGCTTAGAAGTGGACATACTTACTCGCTGCACAATCAACTAAGTTGTCATTGTCATCAAAGAACTGAGGTGTGCATTGCCCACAGCTGTTCGCACGGCACTTGGCTTTAGGGTTGGCCGGGCAGCTTGATCCTTCACAGGGATTGGCCAGACACAGCATGAATGGGGCACCACGGGGGCAAGCTGAAGAAGAAATGCACAAGTGGAACATGAACTTCAGAAATAAGAGTACCTATCATTCTTGTGAATTCAGAAGCTGGCAAGTTGGAATATGTGACCAACCATCCCAACTTCTGGCTTGTACAATTATATGTACCCATCAGTACTGTAGAATTCCGAAAGTAACCCCCTCGCCCCGAAAATAACAACTCCCCGAAAGTAGCGGCCCTTTGAAGAAGTCAGTAAAAGAGAAACTCTCTGTTCTCAATTGCAATGTGGATGGAACACCCTGACTGCAGGACTGAATAACTCTAATAGTTATTTGTGATTTTATTTCGAACTTCGAACTTCTTGAAACTATGATTTATAAGTTGTATTTGTCTAGCAGAAGAGTCAAATGACATACCGTAGGGTAATCAGTTGGATTGCGAAGTAATGCGCCCATTATAGTTTCGGCCTACAGTACTAACATTAAGGACCTTTTTTTGTTTATCAGTCTGCTTTGTTTATGTGGGTTGTGAGAACATACAGAAGCGGAACTTTTAATTTCTTGTGTTACGCCGGTCCGAATTTTTTGAAACAACTGTTACTGCGCAAACGTTTTACAACCATCCGAAAGTAACGGCTACCCGTAAGTAACAGCCCCTTATGCCCGCTAAATCTGAAAGTAACGGGAGCTGCTACTTTCGGAATTCTACGATATTTAGTCATTCACAAGCTCTCCTGAGAATTCCACGATAATTAATGATTAAGAAGCTGAGCTTTGTTTTAGGATAAGCCGCGAGACCAGGGTCTCCCAAGTATGTGTAAGTACAAAGAGCTGCATAGCTAAATAAGTATAGAATGCCGAAGAAGAAGAAGAAAATACTGCTCATGACGCATCAAGTGCAGTAAAGTAAAAAATAAAAAATAAAAAAATAAGTCCTGTATTCACCTTGTCGCACAGGAGCACTGCAGATACGACCACAGCCGTTACTACAACATTTCGTATTTCCCTGACAGTCACGATCTGAGCTGCATTCACTTGTGCAAATACCAACATGATGGATGTCAACTGCTGGACAGTGACCTGGCTTGGCTGAAGGACAAAACAAAAACCATGAAACCGTTTTCTTGTGAGAAACTATTGATTGGCTATTCTTTGTAAACAGCTTGCAACTTTCAATTAACAAGGATGACATGTGGTGGTCGTTCATGTAAAGTTTATATCCTACATTTTCCTCTCAAATCAATTTAAATTTGTTAGAGCAATTTGCCAGTTTCAGTTTGGATTTTTATAGGATCTTGTTTCCAGTTTTCTTTCATGTTAAATGATATCACCCCAGAGTTCAACGAGGGAGAAAACGAATGCACAACAAAGGTGAACTGTTCTCAACAGACTGCTAAACTAAGCCACACATAGTGTGCTTCAAAACTTGGAACTTGGAGAGCAAATCGAGAATTGAGACTTGTAAGTTGCTTCAAACAGGGTTTATAAGCATTAGCCTGTAGTATTTATTTAGCTGCATTCCTGCAGGGTTCAATGAGAGAATAAACAAACTATGACCATCAGCAAGAAGAATGTTAATCGTCTTGATGCATCGCGCAATTCTCAGACCTAACATTAACACACCTTTGTATTCTGGGGCAGTACAGACATGACCGCAGCCATTGGAGCAGCACTTCTGGTTTCCTTCACAATCATCATCATTACCGCATTCTTCTTCACATGTACCAAGTTGATCTGATTCAACAGCTGGGCAGAAGCCAGGTTTGGATGGCGCCTCCTTACACTTGCACATATCACAGCCATCTGGACCCTTAGCCCAACCAAACTCACAGTACATTCTGCACAATACAGGGTCACACACTGAAATGGCAAAAAACAATTTTAACTGCTACCTAACAATCGCATAGTTTTTCAGTCAAAGAATGCTAGCTGCAACTTGAGGAAACTTGAAATTTAATTGTGCAAGACCCCGATCTGCTGAGGTTGTAATACAGTGGTACATGTACCCTAGGGGAAACATCACCTAGCCTTAAATTAAAATAAATGGGGCCTTTAAGGTTTTGTGCCATCTTTGGTGCACTTTACACAGCAAGTCTATGTACTGCACAGTAACACTAGTAAACCCTACAGACTTGGTTAGCAAAGTATGCAGGAGTGAGCCAACTTGTTTCCTAGACTGTGAAAATTGTACAGGATGCCTGTCATTTTTAAAGCTGCAGAAATGTTTGGGTCAATGTTTTAAAAAGTATACATTACTTTTTTATATAATAAAATGAAAATGTGTGGTTCCAGAAAATATCCATACCCCCACCATGGAGGGAATTGGAAATTCCGGAGAGGAGAGGGGGTCAAAGACTTAGGAAATTCCGAAGGGAAAGGGGGGTTGGACGATCGATTTAGTTTCCTGAGGTAAGTTTCCAGAGGTGTTTGTGGCCTTATGCTCCACTCTCACAAAGGAGCGAAGAGGATGAGTGTGAGTTTCCAGAGGTCCTTCCATTCAATACGGATTCAAGTGTGGATCTAGTTGTTCAAAAATCCTTTCTTACCCACTAAGTAGATCTTTCACATGAAAAAATGGTGGCTTGAATACTTGTATTTGAATCACATTAGTATAGGTAATCACATGGTTTCAAGTTCAATTTGGAATTACTTTGCATGAGTGAGATTTTCAAAAGCTGAAATTGCACAAGCCGCTTTGGCGAGTGCAATTAAAATTTTCAGCTTTCTGAAAAACTCACAAGTGCAAATTAATTCCAAATTGAACAAGAAAAACCATATGATTACTTATTAATAATATGAACATGAAAAAAATTGTGTGGAGGAAGTGCCGGAAGACCTTTCTTGAAGCCATTTTTCTCATTCGAGAAAACTTTTTTCAAAGTTTCCACACAAAATTTTCCTCATCATTTTACGTAATAACATTGGCTTCGAAAATTTCCTATTTTCTTTCAGCCAATCATAATCCAGAATTATGATGTCTATTTTTTCCAGAGGGTATGGGGGTGTACAAAATAGAAGAGGAAATTCTGGAGGGGTGGGGGGTTATTTTAGTGGTTAAAAATTCCAGGGAGGGGTGGGGGCTTACGTGAAATTACCTCTGTGTTGGGGGTATAGATATTTTCTGGAACTACACAATATAATTTGTGAGGAAAGGCTGAACCAAGATTGAGTGCCCTTAGTTTCTCATGATCTAAAGCTGAAAACTTCTTTACAAAGAAAGCAGTAATATGATTCAACAAGGATGGCTAAGACTGAGGAAGATTAAAATGGATTACAAACAACAAACTTGAAATAATTGGACAATTTTTTCAAGACACACCCTATGTAACTAGTTCCTTTAAAATTCAGTTTATCACATGACTGTACCTTTAGTGCAGCTTGGTCTTCCCCTGACTTTTGTTCCTTTGATCTCCCAGCCCCGTGTATTAACACACCAACAATAACCAGTGGAATAATGGCACTGAACTTCCTCAAAGCTGCCGTTCTTCTTGCATTGTGGCACATAACGACCAAGCAGTTTCTCACCTTGGTATTGAAAAAGTTCAAGAACCTCAACATTGGCAGAGTATTATTGTATTTTACAATAACTGCAGCAATTCGCGTACACTCATTGGCTAATTTTCATTGTCAATAAGCGGACAGACACTGACAGACACATGAATTTATAATTTATGTGATGCATCAATGAGCGAGAGCAGACAATTTGACAGTTTGTTATTGTAAGATACAAATTGACGTCGGATAATTAACAAAATATACTCTCTTCTTTATTTTTCATTTTATTTGAATTTATCTGTCATTTCTGCATCTTTTGTTTAATTCTGTGCCGCAAGGATTTCAAATTCTCATGTCCCAAATATGTCATTCTTACTACAGGGAGTGATCTACACATCAAGAACAAATACTGGTCAGTAACAATATGTTCTGCTTGTGTGTGTAAAGTGTTTACAATTATTTATCTATTTATTAAAGTTATTACAAGTTTAACAGCATCAGCTTCCCTATATTAAAATAATACCTGTTACCTGGGGTTTTGAAAAAAAAAAAACACAACTAGCTGGTGAGAAGTGGTTAAACTCCACACAAGACTGCAACTGGCAGGACCCAAAATTGATATTCAAATTAAAACAACTGTCAAGATAACTGCATAACTGCAGTTGAACCCCCCCCCCCCCCCCCAATCTCAAACTCTTTAAGGGAAACGAAAAATAGTTCAAGATGTCAGAGGTTCAAGATAGTTGATAGTAAGTGAAAATTTAATTTAACATCCAAGAGAGAATGATTTGAGTTTGAGATGGCAGTGAGTTCAAGGTAACATTATTTTTAACATACCACTTTGTAGCCTCTGCAACTGACACAATGTGAGATCTACAAAGAAATTCAAACAAAGTTAAGGTCAAGCTCTAATGACTTAAAAATTCCCATGAGGGCACTTGGTATGAGGGCGTTACTGGGAGAACATCAACACTACATGTGTCGTACAAGTATGGATCAATGAACTCCGCAAGGTCTATATAGAAAAGACTATATACTACATGTACTTGATAAAAGAGTCTAGTGTACAAACTGTAAGGTCACTGTACATGTACACTGTACCTCCTTCAAATTGTACTCCACTTGGAACCAAAATGAAATTGTTCAAGAATTAAGGTTTAAAAATTACCGCTCTTCAGTTGTGCTACACATGTAGGTTTCTGTAAGTGCTTCCTTGTGCCATTCACTTCCTTTCCATCTGTATCAACGCACCAGTAGTAGCCTTCATGGAACTGAACTGGTTCAAAGCTTCCATCGCTTTTGCACTTTGGAACAAACTCACCAAGAAGGCCAGTTGACAGCTTTTGACGTGCTTGACATGGAGTTAGACCTATTGCATAAGGGAAATGGAAGACATTACTAAACAATTCCTTCAAAAATAGTGATCTTATCGCAGCAAACAAGGAAGTAACCCAGACTGCTTTGTTTGTTAATACAGTAGAACCTTCCGTAAGCAACCACCCAAAATTTTAAGTCTAGGTGGTTGCTTACGAGAGCTTAGACCACATTGGGTCAAAATTTTGCCTCATTGGCATATGGTAACTGAAGAGACTTACCCCATGTTTTAAATGTCTTATTCATGTGAAAAGTCGATTTTGAGAAAAAATCTGATACTTCCCATTGAGAAATTTCCGTCTCTAATGCAATAACATTACAACACCTTATTATCCAATTTACACTTTATTATCTGTCAAGTGGCCACTTACAGGTAGTTAAAAACAAAAGAAAATTTCAAACTTTTAGCTCCAAAGGTGGCCACAGTCAAGGTGGTCGGTTACATGTACAAGAGGTTCCAAATATAGTGACTTGACTTGGAAACTTTTGGTATCTTTGAAAACTGGTCGCTTACAAGAGGTGGTTGTAACTGGAGGTTTAACTCTATTTATTTTAATAGTCAAGAGTTCAAGATGCAGGGCTCGAAAAAAACCCCGTCCGGTCATCCGGGACAAGTAGGTTTTCCCTTCGGGCAAGTAACTTTCTCTCCTTACTTGCCCCATGGGCAAGGACCCAGGCAAGCCGTTCGCCGACTAAATTTTTGATGACAATTTTGAGAAGAAAAGGTAAATTTTAGGCTCAAGGGTAATCAAGTGTTTAGATGAAGCTTGACGAAAATTACAATTTATAGCGTTGTTTTGTTGATTGTGTGACGTGCACTCACGGCTCAGAAGTGGTTGCCTAGTACGTGATCAAAATCTTGATCAAATTTCTTTTCGGGATTGAAAGTAACCGCGTAGGGCACGAAAACGCTGTGTTTATTTCTTAAAATTTTAGCAATTTTTTGTAAGCATTTTCCAGTTTCCCTGTACAAAACTTAACTCAACAACAATATATTAAAGCGGTAGAAATTGTTCGCAAAAAGAAGCCGCATATTTCTATCACGAAAACGAAGCCAGCATTTTTGATACTAATAAATCTCTGTTTTCGGCGAAACATGCAAGTTTGCTAGTGATAACATACTTGGGCACCGCCGTGCGAAATGAAAAGTATTATATTATTAAAAAGAAATGAATAAGTAAGTCATCAAAATACTCTCAGAGTTCCTGGAAAATGACTTAAAATAGTGTTTCTTTCAAACGAAGACGTTTTCCCTCAGCTGAAACTATTTTTCATTCACCCAAATGAAGAAATATGCTCTCGCTGACTTTTCAAATTTGTCACTGTGCCTGTGTCAAAACTGAAGTGGGAAGGTGACTTGTTGTTAATTCTGCGTGTTATAAATTTCTCGCGCTTCTCTTCGCAATGATTTCGGGGAGCTAGACAAGATGGAGGTGAACATTCAAGGAGTTGAACGCGATCTTCGACGAATTGAACAGATTGATTCAAGGCTGTATAATAACAAAGATACCCAGCGTGTAATACAGGAACTAGGAAGTAAGTACACAAACGAACAACAACAACTTCGCAAACTTTGTTTCTTCAACTGTGAGTTCATCAATGTTAATTATTACAAACCGAACAACTTCATAAAAGTGGAATGAAGAAGTTAAATTTGTGGAAGTATTACAATATAATGGCGTAAACATGAAAGTGATCAGCACTAAGAGGACTACAGTCAAGATGGGTTTATTACTGTAACATTAAAACACGCCTGTAGTTTGACTTCCATTTTTGGGTTCATGAATTATTAATGAGTTTGAAAACTTGGGCAAGTGGGGAAGTGCCCCGGGCAAGCAAAATTTGAGAGTTACTTGCCCAATGGGCAAGGTGGAATTCAAATATTTTTCGAGGCCTGAAGATGTCCCTAATGATAGTGAAAGAAAATACCTTAAGTTTTAAAACAAACCTTTGGTGCAGTTCACAACGTTTCCTTGTTTGTCTCGGAACTCTACCTTGCACATCTTGCATGGATCTGAGAAGCAGGTGGCATCTGGATATGCAGGACATCTTGCTAGCTGACACATGTGCAGACATAGCAAGAATGGGTGTCCACTTCCAGGACAGGCTGAAATATTCATTCAAGCAAATTCTTAGGTACTCAGATAACAAAAGGTCTTGACAGCAGGCCTGCATTCTTAGAATAAGAAGCTTGACCAAAAGTTGGATGAAAGAGTACAAGAAAAAAGACAAAAATTCTCATGTCTTGGGATCTACATGTAGATGTATATCATCATTTGTGATATATGCATGTACATCAACAGCTCTTGCTACAGGTACATAACAGGCACACTGAAAAGAATTACTATAAATGAAGTAAGGGCTATGGAAAAATCTCAGTACCCTCACCACTCCAATATTGAAAAAAAAAAAGATACAGAATGTTCTAAAAGGCATTTACATGTAGAATCTACTGGTATATTACAGTTGAAAAAAGTGCTGTAAAGGGGCAGGGGACATTTACTGCATTATACTTCTGGATCAAAAATACAACATAATTATGAGAGATCATAATCATTGAACCTACATACTCATGAAATAGGGTTCCTGACAGGTTTTACCACATCCTGTGACATTGCAGCACTTCTGCATTCCTTTACAATCATTGTCAGAGCTGCATTTGCTTGTACATGATCCAGTCCTGGGCTCTTTGATGACTGGACAGAAGCCTTCCTTGATAGATCGTTCTGTTAAAAACAAGTCAATAACACCACCAGATTGTAAATAAATGTACATACCGTAATGATTCAATTTAATGCCCTCTTTCCAATAATCGCCCCCCTTCGAATAAGCACCCCCCCATCAAATGTGTTTTTATTAATAAGCGCCCCTATGCCAACAAGTGCCTATATTCTAATATTATAAAAACAGTGCCATCAGAGTATGTATCAATGGACTCACATACGTAATGCCACAGTAAAACAACAGCGATCTTCGTCTGAGTTTCTCAACTATTATGTCCATGTGAGTGCATAATTCCTTCAAATGAATGATCTCTTCTTCAAGTTTGTTTTGAACATTTGGTTGTTTATCAAAAAAGAAATAGGTGCCCAGTGTTGCAAACGAGCACCCTGTCTCAAATACTTTAAGTGCCCTCCTTTGAGGTACCAAAAGTAAATAAGCACCCCAGGTGCTAAATCGAGTCATTATGGTACATCTGCATAATTGTAATAAGTATCAAACCTGGAAATTTGTAAAAATACTGATGTGATTATTCAGTAAGTTGATCTCATATCACGCAATTCAGAGTAGAGTAATCATGCTCTTAATTTCAAATCAGCCAATGATACACTTGCCTGATTAATAATGGTAATTGAACTGAGTGGAGTGCAATTTGGTCTGAAATCATACCCGTGATTTCAAAATCGAACGAGCGCGCAGCGCGAGTTCGATTTGAAATCACAAGTATGATTTCAGACCAAAATTGCACGACCCGAAGTTCAATTGCCACTTCATTAAATCCATTTTGAAATCGCACAATTTTATCGCCTTAAATTTAGATTTTTGGTGTTTTGTTCCAGTAGCCGGTTTGTTAAAAAAAAAGCGGAACCGGAAACGCCTTTACGTCTCATTTGGTATGCAAAATGATGTCATGTGACGAAAACTCATTCGAGCATGACAAAGAAACAAGCAGTTCTGAAGTCAGAATGAAAATAGTGTACTTCAGGGATAAAGTTCAATTCTCGTCGCCTGAATAAATTATGGAAGGCCTTCCTTTCCTCTGTGGTTGAGGCTGAGACTTTTCATTGTCTTTGGAGAAGGAATTTAAAGGTGCATATCCTGTGTAATTCTGCGATCGATTTCTTTTGGGTTGTGAAAGTCGCGCGAGTGCACGATGCCCAGTGGATAGTACGTTTTTTTTTCCTTTTAAATAAGGTCTAGATAGCAGCAGACATGTAAAGATTTTAAGGAAAACGACCACTTTTTTAAGTTTAAAAAACATGTTTCGACAGAACTTCTGTCATCTTCAGTTGAATGAATGATTACAATTGATTCGCTCATTGTGTTCAATAGACTGCTTTCATATTTTAGATCACGCCACTACCAGCTTTCAACTCAAGATAAAGGAGGCTATCCATATTCAAAAAGAACTACCTTGCCTCAATCAGCAATTACACCATGTAAATCTAAAATTATCCTTTTAATTTACACCTTTTCACGTTCTGTTGTTACTATTTGTCTTAATTAGCTTTTTTGCCTACTTATTATTCAACTTGCTTTGTAATCATTCATTCAACTGAAGATGACAGAAGTTCTGTCGAAACATGTTTTTTAAACTTAAAAAAGTGGTCGTTTTCCTTAAAATCCTTTTAATACCGTTCAATGGCATGATTTTAAGGGAGTCCAGCTCGTTATCATCTCCGTTTCTTTTTGTGACCTCGGCGTAGGACTCAATACTCAGGACCTTGTCAAGTTCTTGCAGCGCCATTTGTTTCGAGATATTTCCAAGATGGCGGGACTGGCAGGGGCTTTGTAAGACGTTCGTTCATTCACTATTTTGTGCAGTGTGATGTATTTTGACTATGTTTATTCACAGCGACAGAGTTGAGCTCTTTTGTTGCTTCGTTTGAAACTACCGGAAACCTGGAAACATCTACCTTCTTGAGATGGCTCTGAATTTGTTGTTGTGTGGTTGTCGTTTGTTTATGTTTTACTGGACTCGGTATCATACGGATCTTGAGTGGATGTTGAAGAAAAATCGCCAAAATATTCGTCAAAATAGGCACTGAAAGTTGGAAACTTCCATTAAAGTAGGTCTTCATCCTGAAGGAGCTCATAATCGTCATTTAGAAACTGTAATTAATTAAATTCGTTAATTTTTTTGGAAAAAACTACAATAACAACAAAGTTTTGGCAATAGACTAGTAGTTGCTAAATTCTCCACACAATGGCCTTTTGTCTTTCATTTTCCTGAAATTTTATTGATTACTTTAAATTAATCTTGAAATCTGATTGGTTGTTTTGTTTTACTGTCCCATTCTCATTGGCTGAGAAAAAGATGCGGTTTAGAGCAAAAAATAGTGCGATTCGTGAATAAATCGCACCACTGAGAGCCAATCAGATTGCAAGGATAACCAGTGATTTCAAAATGGATTCAATAAATGTTTTAAGTGTACAGTTTCAATTTCGAGCAGTCAAATTACTAAGTGCCAATCAACATGTACTGTATGATTTACTTTAAATTTATTATTTACAGTACATACTTGATGGTCCAGAAGGGCAGTTGGGCTTTCCACGCACCCTTGTTCCTTCTAACTCTGCGCCATTCTTATCAGCACACCAGCAATAGCCAATGGATGCCCAGCACTGTATCTTTGAATAACTTCCATCAGCCTCACACTGTGGCACAAACCTGCCAACAGGCTGCAGGCCATTGCTGCTGAATGACAAGGCTTTGGCCTTATGCAATTGACATTTTGATTTACCTGATAAAATGAAGATCTGAAGCGTTACAAATTAAAACAGGATTTACTTGTCGGCACCGTGGCAATGATTCTTCTAACAGGACTTGGATGGTTATAAAAATTCTGCTACTTTGGAGTACAGTATTTGATACAAAAAAATAACATCCAGAAAAATCTCCAAATTATTTAAAACATGTACTGTAGGCACAATATGTTTATCGATTAGTTGTTTTCATCCCCTCAAGAATAATGTTGAATAAGATATCTCAGCACAAACTTTTTCATCCCCTAAGTTTGATCAGAATATCAGATACATTGTACAAGCCAAGTTTTCTTGAAACCAGACATATTCTTCAAAAGTTCAAATCTGCATTGTTGGATCACTGGCTTGAAAGTTGATTTCCTTTTACTAAATTTGCACTCAAAACTGCAGCAAATTAGATCCTATATATATATTTACATTTTGTTTATGTTCCCATCTACATGTAGGAGGGTGGAGTCTTAGGTTCCATGTAAATATCCTGGATGGCCCCTGGTATTAACCCACTCCCTAGTGCTGATCAATTCAAACTGACCAAAAGGTTATTAATACCTTCATCACAGTTGACCACTTTACCACTCTTGTCAACAAACTCTACTTTGCATCCTCCACAGGGGTTCACACGACATTTTGCTTCAGGATGGGCGGGGCAGGTGGACCACTGACAGAAGTTGCGCAAACAGGTAAACATGGGTTTGCCTGAACAGACTAAAATGCAAACAATTTTGACAGCGATTAGGATAAGAACTTAGTTTCATTTTATACCATCCGATTCGCTTGTCTGAATGGTTTGTGAGATGAGGCACACCTTAAGACTGTGTTCTTGACTGTACATTGAAGTTACTGTTACATACAAAACACAGTTAATAAGACTAATTTACTTCTACATGTACATGTACTCTGCCACAATTGTCACAATTGGTTGATGTTGAAATGAATACAGCTGTTAAAATGCATTTTGACTGACTTGCACTCTACAAGTTGGACAGCTGTCTAGCTGTTACCTACTGTATTAATAACATTACAGTATACGGATGACAACAATCTTTGCAGGAACACTGTTCTTGTGCACCATTTAATGGGCTGTTCATTATGATTGTGTTGCCCTTAATGTAACTGTACATTGGACTCTTTCCATTTTTATGAGCTGAGCTACAGTGTACCTCCAAGAGCTGTCTTGTTACAATGCGGCAAGCCTCGAGTCATGGTTCCATCAACGGGATTTCCACCCACATCTACACACCAACAGTAACCAGTGGAACCATAACACTGCACTTCCTCATAACTGCCATCTGCCGCACACTGTGGTACAAAGCGTCCGACAATAGGGTGTTCTGGTTTTTCATCCAGTGAGTGGGTACCAAGGGCCTCAAGTCGCTGTTTCTGGCACTTGGAAAAGCCTGTGCAAGAAATAAGGAAGTTTGTTACCCCTCGAAAAAAATTCCACTAATAGTTAAGCACAGGTTTCATGCAAAGGAGAAAAAAAGAAAAAAACCTGGTTACATCTGACATTGTACAAAATTAATAACTTGTAAAACATGGTTAGTTGCTTTGATTGGTCAGCCAATACACCAGATCTTAAAACATGTAGCTATAGCTTCAAATTATAGGAATTGTTTAATTCTAATGTCTCCATGTCTTATTTATGAGTGTGAAATAAAGAGGGATTGTTGCGAATAATATGCTATCCATCATGGCAGGCAGACAAGAACGTGGCGAACGTGATAACAGGAGAAGGGACTGGGTATGTGGAGACCTGGCACTAGATAAACAACATGTCTGCTGGTCCATCGATCACTGAATTTGATGTCACTTTGGATGAATTTTGAGGTGAAGTAGGCCTTCAAAAAAACCTTATTAAGAATTTTACTTTCGTCCGAGTTTACCCGGACTAGCGGTCCGACTTTTGTACCTGCCTTGCAAAGCTTAAGTTAGCGATTTCGTGTCATTGAAAACAATCAAAGGATTCAAATTCTCTACATTCCTTGCCATGAAAGACGGATTAACACATTAACAACAGCGAATTTTATAGAGGAGTAAAGCGTCAACGTGACCGTGATTGTTCACAAGAGAACGATACATTGATGGCTTGATACTGGTCAGCGCACTGCACTGCGATATTTCGCATACTGCAAGCGGAATTATCCCTCTGGTAAGGAATTGTTGTTCTGGTCTTGAAAATGCTGCGAATTTTTGTTCTTTGTTTTAAAGAAATCACACTCAAGACATTGCAAAAAGATGCTTGAATTTTCATGCGAACTTTTGAAGAAAGTTCGCAGAGACAAAGAACAAAATTTGCGCATTTCGCTCTCATTTCTTTGAAAGTTCGCAGAGACAAAGAACGAAATTCATGCATTTCGCTCTCAGTACTATTGCACAATACTTTATGGTGATAGCGCTGGTCCGTTCCCAATAGACATTTTTAAAATTTAAAGTTAGAGTCATATTTGCTTTAAAATTGAAAAATCTTTTGAAATCAGTCTGGCTTTTAAAAGACAATTCAAAATAGAAATTGTAAGGAGAATCGAAGATAAAATAAAATAAAAACATGAATAGAGTTGGTTATTTCATCAGAAAATGAAGTCGATCTCTGTTTTGAGGCTAAAAAGATGTGTGATAATGATGGGCCACCATACAACTGCCGGGGACAGTTGATTGCTGTTGTTGCTAAAAAAAAGGGAAGATTTTGGCAAAATTTCCTTTCAAAACAGCACCTGGAGTTCAAAACACAGGAAAATTTTCCAAAAAACCATGAATGTCATTTGTTATTCCCATCATGTGAATTAGCAAACTCCAATTCTTACAAAATTTCCCTTAATGGAAATTTCTTAAGGTAAAAATATGAAAAATAATAACCATTAATGTAAATTTAGTCTTCTAAATGTTATTTTCTTAATTCCCATTAATGATAATACACTTGATGAAACCGATAATGGGAAATTAAATTCCCATAGTAGAATTCTACATAAAACCATTAAAGAGAAAGCATTTAAATCCATTCATGTGACTTTGTTAGCGCAGTCCATAATGCAAAATGTTGAAGTCCCATGAATGGAAATCAACTTAATAAAACCAATAATGGGAATTGATAATCACATGATAGTAATTCTACACACAAGCCATTAATGGGAAAGTATTCATATCGATTCATGTGAATTTCTTAGTGCAGTATTTATGTATAACATTGAAATCCCATTAATGAAAATCAACTTGATAAAACCATTACTGTGAATTTAAAATCTCTACACAAGCCATGAATGGGAAAACACTGAAATCATTTCAGATCATTTAATGTGAATAGGTTAGTGCAGTCCATACAGTATGGGCTAGTGTAACTAAAATTATATTGAAATCCCCTGAATGGGGACTTGATAGAACAAACTTGATACAAATCAATGAATGACCAATAAGGACTTACAATTTAGTTACAGAAACTCAGGATGACAACTCAACTGGCACTTGACAACTGAGGCAGTCAGTTAGATTAATAAAAAAGGAATTTTATTAATCTAGAAGTTCGCGGAGAAACAGCCACAAATTATTAGTGTTTCGATCATTATAATCCTCTCAGCCAGGCATCTCCCCTCCATTCACTATAAGACAGGCATAAAATGGAATCGCAAGAAACTGTATCTTGTGCTTGTTTCAAGTCACGATATGGCACATACAATTATTGTTGGCCTGGCCTTTCTGTGTCCTCCATGTAATACCAAATTTTGCAAGTCTTGGCCCTTTCTTGAATGGCCAACACCTTTGCCAACCAAGGGACGGGGTTATCATCTTTAATCAAAATCATGTCTTGCACTTGTGGAAAGAAAGGTACAAGAATGTCATTGCTTATTTTGCAAGTGTCTGTACTCAACGGAAGACGAAACGGCTTTACCGTCACAGGAACTGCAAGGGCAGTGAATGTGAAGGTAAGAAATTTCACTGCAGCGACACTGGACGATCTCCCTGTGATCCCAACTCCTTTTCATAGCGAAAAGAACAAACACGAAGATGCCAATTCACCTGAAAAATGATGATGTCTTAGCTATCCACACAGGAAGGAAGAAATTGAAAATGAATTATGGAAGATACTGGTTCGAGCGTAATTGCGGAGTGGACGGTGGAAGATGTTTCGAAGAAGATTCAGCAGACATATAATGATGAAGTAGCGAAGAAATTTGAGGGTAACTACAAAATTATTTATTCTTCGTCCATTGTTCTTCTGGGTTTTTAGCAAACTAAGCTTATATTTTCAAGCAAACTTTTATTAAACTGGTCTTTTATGATTTGAAAAAGAACTCGGCAATTTAAATAATAAAATGATGAGGAAATACGTATCAAAGAAGCTTTACAGGAGAAAGCTTGCGCAGTTCAATTTTAGCTTCTTTTGGTGAGGACTTGGTTTCTTTTGCATGTGTTATTTTGGTTTCTTTGCCACGGCTATTCCCTAAGAATTACCCCGGGCTCTTTTTAGTTCTTCCCACAATTAATGCTTTCTTTTTGTTTCTCTCATAGAACAAAAAATAGACGGTAGGGCGCTGAAACTTCTAGCGAAAGAAGGGTCGACAGACCAGCTTGCCGCATGTGGCCTTGAAACTGTAGGCGATCAGTTGCGCCTCAAGGAGGAGGCATCACTGGTACAAGTGCCCAAAATAATCATCAGGGGAAAAAAACCGACCATCAAACAAGTGAAAGCAATGTCTGATCTCGATCAAAGAATCTACAAAGCAAAGAAAGCTTAAGTATATACAACTGTACAAAGAAATATTTATACATTGAGCGCACTATAGTAATGCTTGGGCACTCAAAATTCTTTGTCTGGGTGAGTGTGACTATTTTCTGATATGCCAAAAATTGGTCTATTGTTCTCACCTTGTCTTACAGCCAAAGGTATCCCTTTGTGCTTCCTCCTTGCATTAGGATAACTAACCAGGCAACACTTACCACATTTCGATATATTTTGTGCTTCAGGGAAAACTGCTATTATTAACCAAAGAACAGGATAGGCTTTGCCATCTAAATATGTAGCTAAAATAATACATTTGCCCTCTAAACTTAACAGATACGATTGGAAACTGGTTGTCTTAATGATGTCCTCTAGCATTTTAGAATTAGACACAATGAAAACTGCAAACTTGTAACCTACATGTAATAAAAAACATTTATATACAGTACTGTTGTGTTGAAAGACAATATCATAGCCTTAATATTATAAGTGTGTAGTAATTACAGTCAAAGCAAAACATGTAGAATGACAGGTGTAATTAATAAGATGCAATAAATTGTTCATTTTTTTGTTACATCCACTGTTTCTCTTTCTTCTACTTATTACAGGTTTTTCTCCAGATAAAAAGTGAATGGTAACAGAGTAAACTGCAAGGTCTGACTTAAATAAAAAAAAACTGTTGACTTAAATAAAAAACATAATGATGGAATAATAATGCTATACATGTATTATTGAAAACACTCGCAAGTTTTTGTTTAAGACCAGTCCTTTTTTCACAAGAAACCACCATGGTTACTGAAGCTGCCATTGATCATTGGTATAAATGGAAAAATATGAATGTGTTCTTACTAAAATCCAACATGGTTTGACGTCACTTTACATAATGTAAAAGCATGCAAAAACCATGACTGGATTTCAGATGATACACAACAAGTTTTTTCTTCAGGATACATCATGTTATATACCATATAACCAAGCATGTTTTAGAGTAAAAACATTCATGTTTTCTAGTTTAAAGCCATTCGTGTTTTTTAGAATAAACCACTATGGTTACTCTTGCTAAACCATTTATGGTTAATTGGCAAACATTAATGTTTATTTACTTTAATCCAACATGGTTTGTTTACATTTTACATAATGTTAAAACCTGTAAAAACCCTGATTGGGACCCAGACAAACCACTATGTGTTTTTTATAATACCCATGATAATATCCATTGATGATTCTATTGGTAAAAACCAAGAATGGAAAGTGTTCTGCTTTTCCATTCATGGTTTATTAAATGGGAATTAACAGAATTACCATTGAAAATACCATTCATGTTTTTTTGGAAAATTTTCCTGTGAAAATTACTGTATAGCCTCTAACAGTTGCAAGTTCATTAAGAAACTCCAATACTTACAGTCAACCTTCCTGCCATTCTTATCAAGGAACTCTGCCTCACATTTGCCACACGAATTCACCCTGCAAGTTGCATCTTTCTGACCAGGGCATGATTTCGTACTGCACAACATTGGATCACAATGTAGTTCCTGAACTGCAGCTGGGCACACTAAAAATAATAGACTCATAGTTCAGGGCTCGAAATTAACTTTTTCGTTCGGGAGCTAGCTGGCGACTAACGGAAATATTTTGGTCGCCAACTTATTACATATATAACTTACACAAGAACATGATTTTATACGTTACTTTGCATGCAAGAAAAGTCAAGAGCGAAAACAATTAGGAACAACATGAGTAACACTTAGTTATAAAGGGGGGGGGGGGCGCGGGGGGGCGGGACAGGGGTTCAGAACCTCCCGCCTCCCATACCCAGCTCTCCCGCTTCCCGTACCTTTATCTCCCACCTCCCACCCTTTTCCGTGCCGCTCCCCTCCACTGTAAATTGGCAGAGTCAAAACACATCCTAGTCATTTAGCTTCGCAATTCTTAAGCATTTCCTTTGTTTTTAAATAATTTAACAAGATTACCACTGCCATATGTTTCAATTCAATGAAGTTTTGACCTACTTGTTTATCTTCTTTGAGCTTCACCATTTCAGTCCATTTTCATTGGCTCTTCAGATTTGTTTCTGAAATCCGTTTTCAGTGATGATGGTCTCACAAGTTAATTCTAGATTGTCTCGTGTTCTGATAAAGTATACGCATTTCCAGTAACCAGTCTGGCGTTTATTGGGATCAGACAGTTAAATCATGGAAGTAGGTTGTCTCACCTTTTTGCAATTTGACAGCTTACGCAACACATGTGTACTCATGCCACCTGACATTTCATGACCTATGACGTAACCACTGTAAACGGGTTTACTATTTCACTGGAAGTAAGCCTGTTTTTCGGCCCAAGAGCAAATTTTCGTTTGCTCGTTTGCTAAGAAGTGACTGAGAAGACATTAAATGCCAGTCAAATATAATTTGGATACTTGTTTTTGAAAGCATTCTAACGCATTGTTGAATTTAAAAAAATAGTGTTTCGCATTTTTCTCCCGCTTCCCGCCATCTTAGAACTCCCGCTTCCCACCCTTTCCTCTCCTGCCTGGTCAGAAGGTGATGGTTGTCTCCATAGTCATTTTAAATAAAGCAAAGTATAAAACGTTTTAAGTCCGTGGTTTTCATTGTGAGACAAACACGGGTCCCTGCGTATTTTCCCTTTGTTACTTCTTCGAAATGCCGTTCTTTATTTTTGACTTGCTTTCCTCAACCCCTTTTGCTGCCGACAAACAATGCCATGCTTGGCTCAGGCCCCTACACAACCACATTGCTCGTACCAATCTCCGACTGGGAGGAAATATGGCGCACCCTGAATGCAGTATCAACATGTCAAGTACATTCATTTTTTCGATTATCTTGTAATATTCAGACATTATTTTACTGGGGATGGAAAAGGTGAGTTGCATACTAGCTACCATATCTGAATTGATTTCCTAATATAACGATTTAAAAACAAAAGTTGTGTTGTGGTTTTCTTTAGTTATCGGACAAAACGCGAGTCGCCACCTGGCGACCAGTTCTGAAAATTTAGTCACCAGTGCTCAATTTTTGGTCGCATTGGCGACCAGTGAGTCACAATTTCGAGCCCTGTAGTTATACTGTGTCTCACTTCTGTCAGCAATGTTCAAAATGTCATTTCTTGGATTGGTTTTTGCCAGTGTGAGGTCCTAAATATTAAAGAACTCGTGGATGGACATTCCTGATATCTTTATTTTTACCTGCAGTCCTATGTAGCTGTGAATCTCAGGAGGAAAAAATGCATTTCAGAATACAAAGAGAGCTGTAGAGCTCTGATAGAATGGCTGAGAAAGCAAGTCCTGAGGAAGTAAGTTAGCCTGCAGAACAGGCTAGAAGCAAGTCTGATTGTTATCCACTTGAGGAAATGGCTTTGAGTTTGCAATAACCAGGTTCCAATTAGCAGCGTCCAGCTTTACTTACTGTACATGTACTTTGACAGCAGAATCTAATATATAGACTTTACGTACCAGTTCTTGTGCAGTCTAAATCTCCTCTTGTTCGTGTTCCACCCCACTCCTGTCCATTTGTGTCCACACACCAGCACTGTCCAGTTGATGCATGGCACTGCTTCTCCTCAAAAGAACCATCACTTTTACACTGGGGTACAAAGCGGCCAATGGGGGGAAGTTTCTCAGCTTCTTGCTTTTTCTTTTGGCACAGCGTTAACTCTGGAAACAAAAACAGATTAGATCACTATTAAAGTATTCACTGTCATTCGGAGCTTTATGATTTATAATGTAAATAATTTAAATAATAGTTTTGATATTGTAACCTTGTATTGAATGATTACACTGACGGTCTCTGAGGGGATAATTCAGAAATTTCACTTTTTCTCCCTTATTTCCTATTGAAAAATTTTGTTGTTCACTAAGTTTTTGTTGTCAAAATCTCCATTAATACATGTAGTAGAGATATCTCTTGCTCCCTCAGATAAATCCAAAAAAAACATCCTTCGTTCTCTTGAATCAAATGATCACATGCCCTTGTTCCCAAAACCCCTAGGGGGATAAATTATCAGTTTCTAGACGTTTGAAATTCTAAAGGAAATTCCAAACGATTAAAGGAGATATTAACGACGTGAATCAACATTTTGTTCACTTACCTGGGCACTTGGGCATAGATCTTGACATGGTGGAGAAATCTGGTATTCCTCTGTTGTCAACACAAAAGCAGTATCCCTCATGACACTGCACCTTCTGAAAATGCCCGTCAGCATCACACTTTGGGACATACTGACCAAGAAGAAGAGGCTTGCTCTGGGTAGCAGCAAGCATGCGTTTACACAAAGTTTCCACTGACAAATACAAATGCAAATCATTAATAACGTTGTAACAAATTCAGCCAACCATTTTGGAATCACTAGATTAACTCTATTTGCTAATTCGCTATGTCCAATTGGAGTTCAGTAGGATGGCACATTAGAGCTATCTTTGCAGTTTATTAGGCTGCACTTTAATTTATCACTGATGATAACACAAAATATAGCAATTCAAGGTGTCTTGTGCAATTAAGTCAAACACCATGGAAAGCATCATTTCCTGGACTGAATTCTTCACACAACTAATGTGGCAAGCTCTTTTCTAATCAAGAAAGAACTTGTCATTTGCGGCAATGCATCCGCAAACCCAGTCCCTAGCATGAAAGAAGCCAACAGCACAATTTCCATGGGATGAATGCTAGCCATAAGAATGTGAGAAATAATTGAGACATCATCTTGTATGCAGACTGTGCTAAACTAGCTTTTAATAATGTCAACTGAAGGTATAGGCTCGATTACCAGCCGCTGTTCGGAAAGAAGCCCGCACTCCTCTTCTCAGTGAGGGATGTAGACCAGACATGAGAGAGCGGCGGAAATCAAGCCTACTGAAGGTATTAGATGAAAAGTAAAGTTTAACATTTATACAAAAGACAACAATATTGTTTAGTTTCAATGACATGTTTTGGATACTTCAGAATGTATCAATACCACAAATTGTAAAAGACTTTACAATAGAAACATTGTATTATATTAAGTTGCATGTCAGGTGCTGACAGTATTTATCTAGTAAACAATAATATATTAATTAACTTTACCTAAAATAATACTAAAAAGCAACAATAAACAGTCAACTATACTCAACAATAAATTTACCTGGGCCACATTTCACAGTTTGTCCTGTTGTCTTGCTGATGAACTTTACACTACATTTATCACAGGATTCCACCACACATCTCAAACTCTCTTGAGGCTGGTCAGGACATCCAGCATAGTTACACAGCTGGGCGGGGCAGTTCACATGTTTTTGACCAGAGGGGCACACTGAAAATCACCACAATAATGTATCCAGTAAAGATTCTAAGTAACAAAAAATTAATTTAGCCTACATGTACTGTAGGAGTGAAATACAACCCTAACCCTGTATTAATTCTCCAGCTGTGTCCTACATGTATACCTTTTGTAAAAGTTAACACACTTTTTTTAATGGAAATGTGGTTTTGAATCAAGACATTCATCATTGCTCCAGTCTCCTAGCAGAGTTGGGCTGTCGCCTCTCTGTCTCCAGGTTATCACATTAGGATATTACAAGTAACAATTTCTCCCCATCATTCCTCTTTATCCCATTAGGCACTTAAACCTGCAAGGCAACTCATTAACATCTTAAGACAATGTTTAAGTGATCTGGTTAATCATCGTTTTTTTCCTTTCTCTCTGGCTAATTTCTCTTTTCTCTACACCTGCAGTTCCCGATAAAGCCTTTGTGACCATACAAACCTGCACCCTGATACTCGTACATTAAGTCTTGTTTGGACTGGTTACACTCGGCTTAAATTTCCTAGTGCTCATTCATACACCTGAGTGGACAGAGGTGCTGTGAGAGTTAAGTGCCTTGCCCAAAAACACCATCCTGTAGTGACCTGGCTACACTCAAAACCGCACTACTCATAGCAAACTCCATGTACGCCAACCACAAGGCTACTGCACAAAGGTACAGGTATTTCATTAATTCTTACTTGGTTCCAGACACCAGGCACCACAGCCATTACTACAACACTTCTGTGACCCATTGCAGTCTTCATCAGCACCACAGGTAACAACACAGGGACCGTATGGGGTTGCCCTTGGACACAAACCATCTTTCACTGGAGACCATGAAAATAATGTAATTAAAACAATTCAAAGTATGAGAAATTCGTACTACATCTTCATACTGTAGCAGCTTTTCTAATTCTAAACTTCAGCTTGCTCCAAAATGTTAGTGACAGGGGGGAGGGGGGGCAGGTTACCCTTTCTTTGCAGACGAGAGTACTGTTCAGAATAGAATTTAAAAAAAGACAAAAAATCATCATACATGTATGCTGTACCTTAAACTACTCACTTCTGGCTTATAGTACACATAAAATTACAATCACTTGACTCTATATTGACTGTTGTTAACTGATCACATGACAAGTAATTCCTCTTAAGAATAATACCACACTCACCAGCACTTAAGAGAGAGGCCTAAAAAGAACACGAAATAAATACATGAATATTGACATATATTATGTTATAAAAAATTCAGTACAAACCTGTTAATGTGTACTCCAGGAAATATCTAAGTTACGCATGATAAAAGGTTATTAATATTCTGAGGGGGGGAGGAGGAGGGGGTCCTGGCACCAATCATTTTGGCAAATGAAGTGAGAGGGTGGGGGAAGGGGAAACCAAACACCCTTCCAGGTGGGGTATGGGTATTTTAGTCTAGAGCATAACAAATAGTCTTTTATAAATTACTACCTCACTTGAAATTTGTTTAGCGCAAGACAATCTCAGTTTTTAGCCAACCACAAAAGGGCACAGGGCTACCACCTAAATCAAATTTTATGGTTGTTCACAATGAATTCCAAAATTCTCACATGAATAGTTCTACAAATATTATTATCAAAATTCTCTACATAAAAGCTCTTGGCCTTAAACTTTTTCCCTTTCTGTACATACAGACATAAGAAGACAGACTCACCTGAATAAGGACTATAAGGACAAATCCAAGTTTAAAATTAGGCATGGCTGCAAAACGCCTGCAGATATTGAACGAAGCAAACGGTTAAATAAATCAACAACGACCAGGTTAATGTTCTGATTTTCACTTTTATTTCACAGCTGAGCTTTAAATAAGTTTTAACTCACTGCATGCATGTCATTTATCAAATTTATTCATACATTTCATTTTTTAAAGACATGTTTCGGCATGCTTATGCCATCTTCAGTTTAATAGAGTGACTAATGATACGTGACACAAGTTATATACTACAAAATATGAATAAATTATTTACAATATGCATTACAAAACAGTGGAAACGGAAATTACAGAGTTAAAAAGGTGTTGAAGTGATGTAACTGTTTGTTAAGGTCAGGTTTGTTCTTACTAATATAAAAGGCTTCTTTAAGTTTAAGATCAATAGAGCTATTCGCTGAGTCTAAGATGCGAAAACAAGAAGGTGTGTACATGCCCCTGCATGAAGAAAATTGAGAAAGATGTTTAAAAATATGCGAGTTTTTATCGCTTACTGTATGTTCTTTAATCCTGGTAGAAAAATGGCGACTGGTTTCACCAATATAACAGGAATTACATCCCGCACAAGTAAATTGATAAACTACCATGGATTTTAGAGCATCAGGAGTACGATCTTTAAAACTGAACATATTCTTGATTTTGAAAGAAGTAAAAACTAATTTGATATTAAGATCCGTTTCACAAAAACGTTTAAGTAATTGCCGTAGTTTGAGTTCCGTTATTCTAGAGTACTGGCCAATAAAAGGAAGCTTAAAATAGCGTATATTGTTTTCATCATTAACGTTGCGGCTTTTTTGATCAGAAGGCTTGTTAAGATACCGCTTGAAGGTTTTTTCAATGATGTGTGAAGGAGACGAGTTACGTTTTAGAGTGTCCGAAAGCTTGATCAAATCGTTTTCAAAACCGGAAGAAGTGTTGTTGATTTTATAAGTTCGGTCAATGAGAGTACGGACAAGGCCAATTTTATAGCGAAACGGAGTGAAACTAAAAAAATTTGTTAAGAGACCAGTGTAGGTTTTTTTATGAAAAACTGAAAAAACGCAGTCATGCGAAGAGTTGTCAATTAGAACATCCAAAAAGGAAAGTTTACTGTCGTTCTGTTTCTCGAAAGTAAATTTGATGTTGGGATGTTGAGAATTGATGAATTCAAAGGAAGACATGGCATCCCGCTCATTTTTAAAGACGCAAAAAGTATCGTCAACATAACGCCTATAGAGTAAGATGTCGGCCTTGTTAAAATTATTTAGCCATGTTTCTTCGTGAAATCCAAGAAAAAGATTAGCTAAAATAGGTGCTAAAGGGGAGCCCATAGCTACCCCATCGACTTGATCATAAAATTTACCATTGAAAAGAAAATGAGTCTCGGATGTGGCAAATGAAAACAATTTCTTAAGGTCGGGTTTTTTGATGGAAAATTTGGGATGATGTTTCAAAATAAGGTCAACGGCAATATCGATAGTTTCATTTAGCGGAATGTTTGTAAAAAGGCTTTCAACATCAAAGGAAATAAGGAACTTGTTGTTAAAATCGAAACTCCTGAGCTCTTCAACAAAAGAAAAGGAATCCTTAACCGAATATTTATCAGGCAAAAGCGGAACAAGAAGAGAACTTAAGTACTTAGCTAAATTATAATTGTAAGCTCCAATAGAGGATACAATGGGTCTAAGAGGTGGTTGCCTATGATTATCACGTTTCTTATGTAATTTCGGAAGGCCATAGAATTTTGCTGGTTGTGAACCCTTAGGAAATATGTTGCAATAGGTATCATCATCGTTTCGCTATAAAATTGGCCTTGTCCGTACTCTCATTGACCGAACTTATAAAATCAACAACACTTCTTCCGGTTTTGAAAACGATTTGATCAAGCTTTCGGACACTCTAAAACGTAACTCGTCTCCTTCACACATCATTGAAAAAACCTTCAAGCGGTATCTTAACAAGCCTTCTGATCAAAAAAGCCGCAACGTTAATGATGAAAACAATATACACTATTTTAAGCTTCCTTTTATTGGCCAGTACTCTAGAATAACGGAACTCAAACTACGGCAATTACTTAAACGTTTTTGTGAAACGGATCTTAATATCAAATTAGTTTTTACTTCTTTCAAAATCAAGAATATGTTCAGTTTTAAAGATCGTACTCCTGATGCTCTAAAATCCATGGTAGTTTATCAATTTACTTGTGCGGGATGTAATTCCTGTTATATTGGTGAAACCAGTCGCCATTTTTCTACCAGGATTAAAGAACATACAGTAAGCGATAAAAACTCGCATATTTTTAAACATCTTTCTCAATTTTCTTCATGCAGGGGCATGTACACACCTTCTTGTTTTCGCATCTTAGACTCAGCGAATAGCTCTATTGATCTTAAACTTAAAGAAGCCTTTTATATTAGTAAGAACAAACCTGACCTTAACAAACAGTTACATCACTTCAACACCTTTTTAACTCTGTAATTTCCGTTTCCACTGTTTTGTAATGCATATTGTAAATAATTTATTCATATTTTGTAGTATATAACTTGTGTCACGTATCATTAGTCACTCTATTAAACTGAAGATGGCATAAGCATGCCGAAACATGTCTTTAAAAACTGTTGTACGTTTTATGCAATATTTATCATTATTGCTAGTATTACGACCTTATGGAAACATTTCATTTCCTTATAAGTTGTGAATAATATCTCCAAATAGAAATTATGGGTCATGATTCATAAAAGGCGGAAAAGTGAAACATCTCGAAACAAAATCACGGTTACACCCCCAAAACGAAATCGATTTAGCACTTGAGAATATTGCAAAGTAGCATCGATTTATCTCCCCAAGCTCTGTACGTGACAACAAGAAAAACTGACTCTTTGAATTGTGAAATACAACAGCATGCAATAAGACATGCTTTTGCACTGAGATAACAGACCCTTGGATTCAAACAATAAAGGTCAATGCCTGTGTTTTCATTGACTGACCTTTCCTATTTTAGATCTCGAGTTTAAACTTATTTCACAAGCGTGCACATGGAGTGATGCAAGTAACCTCAGTCGCTCCTGGACTTGGGTTTTGTTCTTATTCTATGCGCAGGCTGAAAATCAAACCGATATATGCCCGATCGCGATCTACAAATTAGTCTAGCCCAAATACAGGCGAAGACAATTCTGCGATCGAATCATCACGTTTCGTCTTGCTGTGACATAGCCCTAGGCAGAGTTTGCTGTCAAAATTTGCACAAACTGTGAAAAAAATTTTCCTACGACACAAGTTAACTTATCGAGTGGACGATTCTTTTGCTTACTTCACGCAAAATATCATAAAATTAGGGTACTGACGTCTCGAAATTCTGCCGCTGATCAGGAATCGTGCAAACTGCGAAAATCATTAAGGTGCAACCTACAAATGTTCAGTGCAAGCGGACAAGCGCTTCGATTCAGTAAGACCTTGCATGCGCTTTCGGAGTCACTTTGTGCCTGGATTTCGCCTTTTTCAGCAGGTGTGAAATAAGTCATTACTCGATGTTCACGCAGTTATCGAGATGTCTTGTCACTTACCACTTGCCACTGTTGAACGTCAAAGCCAAATGAGGCCGAAAATATAGTCTTCTCACCTCTTGTTTTTCCTTTGAGCCTGTCACAGCCCGGAACTGAGAATGCAGTAACAAGGTCAGCGGTTCTGAAAATTCTGAAACAGCGAAGTAAAAATTTCGAAAGTGCTTCGGAACTGGCGGTTTCCTCCAAAGAGGGCAGTGAAAAATTCTTGCCGTGAGCTTGAAGTTAAAACGTCACCTTTCTTGAAGGCGAAAGGTTAAAACCAGTCCGCTTTCGAAATGTACAGTATCATTTACATATGAAAATTTTCTAGTGAATCATCAGACAGACCAGTCACGTAAGTGTCAATCAAAGACACGCCTTTAAGTGGGCGGAGTGAACTGAAACTGGTGAACAAGAAAGAACATGAATGTTGGCAAAGATTTTATCACCGTATTTCCAAGGTTTAGGTGTATTAATTCTTCTTCAGTTCTTACGAACAATAACTAAGATCTTGCTGCATTTTTTTTAAAGAAGAAAGCTGATCTCACGATCCGTAACTATGAACAATGGAAGCAATCAAAGGAAACAATCATGTCAACTCCATACGTGAGCACATCTGGGCAAAATCACAACAAACAACAGACGCGTTAACTCGGCCAATAATTAGTAAAATTACTTCCAAACATATCTTCAAATGTTGTTGCAGTAGGATAACTTTTTAATCTGGATTAAAGACATGCGAATTTCTTTTGCAACCTTATCTAAAACGAAACGGTATCGAGTTTCTAGGTCTAACTGTGACTCATCGTGAAATAGTTGCCAATAACAGAAAAGGAATGGGTGCTTGAATGACTGTCAATGATTGCCAAGTTCCTAATCCCTTAATCAACTGTACTCTGCGTTTTTGATTATTCCAGAACCTAAAAAAAGGTTCTGCCAAAAAAAAAAAAAAATTTCTCTCAGTTATTGATTGCTTGCCCTCTTCGTGAAAGGTCATTCAGTATTGTCATGTCAGTATTGTGCTAGTTATCAAAGGAATAGCGCTTACTTGAAACTCTTGTTACTTTTCATTGTAGACCTAACACAGAATATGCACTGGCAATTCTGTCTTAAAGCTGGAATATTCTGAGAAAAAATTTACCAAACCAGCTCAAGCTTGCTTCCGTGCAATCTAGTACCCAGTGTCTTTCTTGAGCCCCGCCCCCTGAGACGGCGAAGCTAATGGGAGAGGCTAAATGCATGATAGGGAGCACGGATTGTTTGGCTCCATTAGTCACGAGGCAGTTATAATGGAAAAATAAAACACGAGGGAAAAAGAAAGTAAACTTTTTTAATGTGAGTAGCGTGGATAAGAAATTTAGTTGAGTAGTCTTGTTAGTCTTTGTTGAACACATCGCCTTCTTTTGTTTAGTGATTGACGTTTTACGTGCGGAAATTACTCTAGAAGACAACTTCCTGTTTTTCACTTTTTAGTTTTAAAAATAAATTAGTCACGTTTGGGCTGTTCGATGATCATAAAAAAAAAAACTAATCCAATGGGTCATGTTTTCAGTCAAGAGAGAATGATTTTCCTCTTGGTACACACTATAATTTTAAAGAAATTTTCGTTCCTTTTTCAGATTTTTTCGTGAAATAAACCAGCTCTGTTTGTCAGTGTTGCCAAACTGAAACTAAGGCACGGCAGAAATACAACAGTTAACATCTGTAAGAAAGACTTTGTGATATTGAGATTGCTGCCTGTGAGGACATATATATATATATTTTTTTTTTGCCCGTCGATATTGAAGGAAGGGAACTTTAAATTTGAGCACGAGAACGAGTGCGAGATCTACAATAGTACGAGTACGACTTTTAAATTCTAGTTTGCAGGCTTTACACTATCACGTTACATTCTCATCTCATTCTATGAGCTACCCTCTTTACCTAAAACCAACATGATGAAGAGGTCACTGGTTCGAAGTTTGAAAATCGTTCTCTATACTGGTCTATAGTCGTTCTCAATCTACTCAATCTCGTCGGCGTAGTTCAGTCCAAAGGTCCCTAAAACACAGCTCTGCACATGCAACGTGAACCGTACCAGAGACATCGCCTCAACAGGTAAATTTTGGCGGACATACTTTATTTCGTTGATAGTCACTCCAGCGATCAGACAGACCCTAGTACTGATAAATCTGAGTGGAAATTCGCTGGTATATTTCAAATGGAGCCCCCGACTTAAGCACCAGCTCCATATCTCGAGTTACCGCCCTTCTGGTAGCCTGTTACTAACCTTGTTTGGCGGGATTTCGTGCACGCCTTTTTGTTTTGGCGGCGGAGCTTCAAATGAGAGCGGCGATCAAAGCACTACCTCGTTCCCAGGGCTTTTTCCCTTTGAAATTAAGAGGGACGGGAAAATTTCAAAGGGAAAAGCCCTGGGAACGAGGTTGACACTAAGGGTGCGTTTCTTTAAGAAAATCCAAGATTGGATTCTTAAAACCAGAGTGGACTCTTCAGTTCCTTTGACGCACTATGATCCGAAAGATCTTGGATTGATCTGTTTAGTAAAGAAACGCAAAATCCGTTTTCGGATTCTTCCGGATTTAAGAATCCAATCTTGGATTTTCCTAAAGAAACGCCTCCTAAATACACCAGCTACTTAGATTACATTTGAGGGCGTGCCCCTTACAAAATGGCCGGAAACCGTTGCAAATATGGCAACTTGTACACGAGTGCGAGGCTTCTCGTTGGCAACCATTGCTAACGGCCGCCTCTTTTCCCAGTTGCTGTTACTGGTGGCTCAATAAGCGAATAAATGATAATTTGCATTATAAATATTTGGGCCCAACGCTCAATAAATCCTTTGCTGTGCAAAATTTAAATTCTATACACCTTTTAAACGTTTCAGATGTGGAATCATGGTTAAATGCCTGAAGACCTAAGGGACCGTTCATTTTTTATAAGGTAGGGGGGGCTGGTGGGATTTGGGGGGGGGGGCCATGCGAAAAAAAATGGCTTTCGAGGGGGGGCCATCCCAAAAAAATAAGGGAAAAAGGGGGGGTCACGTGAAATATTTTAGTAAAGCTTTAAAATGGCATAATGTTTGAATATCAAAAAAATTGCTATAGAATAAACATAGAAGGCAGGATACAAATTAATTACAAACTTTCCTTCTGCTTTAAAAAAACGTTTAGCGACAAAAAGCATTTGTAGCTACTGAAAAGAAGTATTTAACACTGTTATTTTCGAATGCAACTTTCACTGGCACTCATCTTCATCTCCGCTGTCGTCGAGTTCTTCGTCGCCGCTTGTGCTGCTATGGGAGTCTCTTTCACCAATGCTGCAAGAAGCAGCACTGCTTTCCGTCAGAGTGTACTCTTCAGGGTACATGAAGGTGTAAACATAATCTCTGACTTCTCGCTCAAGGTTGGTGGTGATTCTGCTTCTTGCAGCATTGGTGAAATAATTCCCTTCCAAGAGCTGTGCGATGTATGGCCCATCTCTTCTAAATATCGACGTGGCAACATCCTCAACTTTAAGACACTCTACCGGGACGGCCGTTCTAGGAGGGTACACAAGGCATTGTGGAAGATCATTTCCTAACGGGTTTCCAACACAGATTCCATAAACTCGTTGGACGTTGTTTTCAGTCCGCTTCCTCTTTCTTTCATTTGACTTTCTGCGGTTTTCTTTTTTCCTTCTCCTTTTGTTGATGTGCTGTTTGAGTATGCCTTTGAATATGCTGTTATAATTGCTCTTCTTATTTTCTAGTGCTTCCATGTCCTGCGTGACCTTCGTCAACTTAGCTTCCGTACATTTGATCTGTTTTACATTAAAACTGTGGGCAAATTCTTCGCCCTGCTTTAAAGCAAGCCCATTGGACTGAAAGAGTGTGGAATCGTGTTCCTTTACATCTTTCAATATGACATTCAACTTTTCCACTATTGCTCTGTGCTCTTTGATGGAGAAGTTCAGTTTTCTTCCATCACTGGGCTTCAACTGGTACCCTTGCATGGAAAACTCACTCGCCCTTTCTGAACAGCCATCCGCACCTAGAAAAATTGCTTCTTTTGCTTGTAAGATGTCAAACTGCCTGGATCGTTCAGCTGTAAACCTTTTCTTAAACGACTCGTCGCTTTCGCCATTATTGCGCATTTTGGAATGAGCCTCTTTCATGATGCTCATGTAGTAATGCGCTCTTTCCCCGATTGGATTAACAATATAAAGAAGAACGAGCATGGAAGTGGCAGGCTGGTTTTATCTGACCCAGAGAGCGTTGCTCTATTTGCAGATAAGTTTATTGTCAAATCGAAGTTTGTGGTGGATTATCTTCAGCATCTTGAAGTGCTGGAATTTAAAAGGAAAAAGAGAGCAGAAGAAAAGGCAAAGTTAAGTAGGGAGGAGGATTATCCTTGGACTGAGTTGTGCGAAGATCTAACCAAGCTTAAAAAGCTACGTGTTCCAGAACTAAACAAGTACTCAAACCACCACGGGCTGAAGCAGCATTTGAAAAGCAGCAAGAGTGAGAAAGTAAAGGCAATTGTAAGACATTCATGCTTGCAGCAGAAGAGTCCTCTCAGAGCTGGCCAACCAACACTGAGAAATGCCAGGACATTGACACAAAATGACAACAGGGCAAGTGCTGACAGCAGCGAAACGGATGAAAGTGACAATGATGAGTATGACAGTGAGGCCATTGACTCTGGGGGAGAAGATGACTCAAGTGACGTCACTCTTGCATTCATGAATTCAGATGAGGAAGATGCCAATGAGAGGCCAAATGCCACACGCTCAGGGCGAGCCATAACTAGGAGATCCGAAGTTGACTTCTCTTTCTTTTGATTTGTTTTTTAAACAACAGCTCTCTGTCGTATAGAGATTGTAAATATTGTCTTCATAGTGAGCACAATAACGTGAAGTAGGGGGATAAAAGAGAAATATTAAAAAAGTTGAAATCTAAATATTGTTTGTTCAATTTTTTTTTGGGGGGGGGGTCATCCCAAAAAATGTCCGCTATAAGGGGGGGCCATGTGAAAAAATTGGTAAGCTGAGGGGGGGTCATGCGATTTTTAAATGGTGCTTCCCAAATCCCACCAGCCCCCCCTCCCTCATAAAAAATGAACGGTCCCTAACCAAAATACTGACCACACCCATTTCGAGCTGGTTCAAAACTGGGTCTACCCTAAAGATACCAACAACCTTGAAAGTTTGCTTGAAGAACAAAACTACCCAGAAGTGTCCAACTTACTACTCTAAATTTATCACTGAACATATTTTAAGTTTTCTCATGCTATAAAATAATCACTCAAAGATTTGTGTAATATGTTCCCTGCCTTTTAAAAAGCGATATAGCCTTGCAGCGCATTTGACAAGTCAAAGATTACATGAATGTGCTCACGAAAGGACTATTTGTGAACAGTGTGTAACATAGAACACGATATACTGCGGCAATGATTACGGTCTTCGTGCATGGTTCGCATATTAGTTTGAAACGCAACACAAACCCATTGTGGTAAACGTATTTGATTTGGATATACAAACAAGTGCAATTGTGAGGGCGTTGGGATCTAATTTATTTTTTCGTTTATTTAATTGCTTATTTTTTTTATCTATTTATTCTTTTATTAGTTCTATTTCTTTTTCTTTTGACTAAAACGAGAAAAGAAAAGTCTGGAAGAAGCAAACCAACAGCCCACAATCCCTTGATTCCACTTGTACAATTTAAATTTAAATTTCTGTATATAATTTATACTTTTTAGATTTTGTAATTGTAAATTCTATGCGTGTAATTCTTTATTGACTTTTTTGATGCTTTTTATACTGGTAACCGATTAATACCAGTCAATCTATATCTTGATCGACTGACCGGTCTTTACCAGGATAAATAAAGTTATTATTATTATTATTATTATTATTATTATTATTATTATTATTATCATTATTATTATTATTGTTATTATTATTATTATTATTAGTAGTAGTAGTAGTAGTAGTAGTAGCAGTAGTAGTATACTGAACATGCAAGTGTTACGCAAGGTTAATCTAGAACCCAGATCTCCCACGGCCAAGCAGAAGAGAGACTCCTTTTCAGTGTTAAGCAGAGTGACATCTGGGTGCGAAATTAGCACCAGGTTCGATTTCTACCGCTCTCTCGCTCCACCCCTTCTGGGAAGGGACGTGGGCTCCTTTCCAGAACAGCGGCTGGTAATCAAGCCAAGCGTTGCACTGGACAAGGAGAAAAATTAAACGACTACTTAGAACTACACTCGGGAGAGTAATCTTCGGTTTAGTTGCTAAATTTCAGTTCAAGCACTCGGGGAGTGTTCCGTTTTCCTTTATCCAATCAAAGTGTATCCCGAGTTAATTCCAAAAACAAAAAGTGCAAACTAAGGTCCCGTCGATCCACACCACGCCGGAGAAATTTGAAAACGCAGCTTCATTTCTACGGTTAGGCCTACCGTCCACACTAATCCGTCACGTTAAGGAAGCTTTTCGAAAACGGTCTGCAAACCGGAGGAATTTGAAAACTGAGTTCCAGTCCTTGAAGTGTGGCACAGTCTTGGGAGTTAACTTGATTGTTTGTGAACAATCCTTTTCTGTGGGGTTTTAGATGAAAAAGAGGCAAACCGCCGCGCCTTGAGGAAGCATGGCTTCTGTACCACGTATGACGTCATCACCCCTAAGTATGGAATACGTTTTTCAGTAATCCGCTGATAAAGAAGGAAAAGTTCTTAAGAAGCGTGTCTGAACGAGCAAGACGAGATGAATCGTCCAGGATGCGCAAAGATGGATGAAACCGAACATGAAAACTACGTTGCCAAGGCGACGATATTTTATTATTATTTTTTTTATTACTGAATTGTTTTGGCTGCACACTCTTTTTCAGCTGGTTTTGGTTCATTGCAACTAGAACTCAAAATCGAGGTTTTAATAATTTTCTATAAATATCGTTCAATACTTCCAAAAAGACAAAACTGGACGATTTTAACATTTAAGACATTATTATTCAAAGGCAAACTGTTCTACGTATGCGGTCCCCACATGGCAATAATGTAGAACAATAACATTATTTAAAGCTTTTTTTCCATTCTTAAAAAGGTTGCACCGTCTCGTACTGATAACATTTTACCGTGTTTAACTAAGGAAATTATGTATGTCTACCGCATATAGGAATCGTGCATTAGAACTGTTATTTTAATATTCTCAATTCTACAAGTCTTCAATATCGTCAAGTTCTTTTTGATATTCAAAATCCGTAGAACTTGAGAATAAATGTGTAAATATATATTTTACAAACAAAAACTCTAAAATAACTAAAATAATCATACCACACAAAAATGCTTACAAAGCGGTATTGGTTATATTACTTTTGCTTAATTAATATGTTTTTGAGCAATATTTTATTGTACCGTACAATACCGCGTTCATCAACAACAGTAACAACGTTTGCTGTTCATCAACTGAAATAAAGCAAATGCGTCTTTTCGGAAGCGACAAACGTAAACATATCTATTAATTTAAAAACGATGTAAGGATGCCGCCTTCTCGTTTAAATTGCATTCTGAATTGTGCAACCAAGAAATATTTAACCAACCGGTGTCTAGCCCAATTTACTCAAAACGGGTATTTTAGGTATATTTGTAATTGTTGTAAAATTTAGATGCATGGCAAAAGCAATGAGAACTAATGAATAATCGGCCAGCCATCGTTTTAAGCTTACTTTTTTTTTTTTATCAAAGGCTGGTTTTCACTTCTGCATCAGCATAAGCACAAGCAATCTTACGCAGGCGCAGTAAGGTGCACCTAGGCCGGCCCGCACCCTCCTCCCCCCGCCTATTTTGGGTAAAAAAAGAAAAAATCACAGAAGGAAGAAAAGCCGGCAGGGCAAACAAAACAAAACCGCCCCTTCCCCTCACCCCCGCCTCCTTAGCTCAAGGTCTGGATCCGCGCGGATCCAAACGCGTGCAACATGTTGGCCCAGCAATGTTACCATAATTTTATTATTAAGTTATGTTGAAATCTTGAGAGGAAGGCTACCCAACGTATAATAGAGCTTTGACTTCCAGAAGAAAGAGCGGTAATTTTATTTAGTATATCTCTGCTGAAAATCTCGCTGGCATGGATCCATAACATCTTAAAAAATATATTTTGCCAGATGATTCTCTTGATAAACATAAACTTAAAATAAATAAACCACGTGATTTTAATTTTGACTTTTCTGGTAAATCCAATAATTTCGTTATACTACAAAGACCACAAAGCAGCCAATTTGTCTACGACATGTCGCAATCGGACGATATTTTTGGTGTCTTTCATTTCTTTTCGAACAGAGTTCGACACGGTGAGGCTCCGCCACGAGGTCCAGACCCTTACCATTTAGTATACCAGTTTTGAGAGAAAAAATAATTTTTTTCATATATCCTTGACGTAAAATGGTGCGACTTTCAAGTACCTTTATACACGCTGCATCCATTCCATACTCTTGGATTGCATAATTCCTAAAAATTTTTTGGTAAATCGGCAGTTAGGTCTGTCTGTTCGAAATATCTTGAATGGCACTCTTAAATTCTTAATTGAGACAGTTTCCTTTTCTCTTCTGAATTTCTTCAGTGCGAGAAATCCCATATCGTTTCAGATACTTCAGGTGAAAAGGGTGGAGGGTGGAACAACCCCGGTAGTCTGCTATAGAGAGTGTACTCCGGGGTTTAAAATGTTGTGAACGTTTTACCAGACTTAAGTTCATCTATAGAAGCAACCGAACTGTTGTTCATCTCATCACCACTGAATAAGATAAAACTTCCTTTATCCTGACAAGGAAATATATGATCGGTCCATTTTCGAGTGGTCTTTCTGCAAAACCGCCGTCTTAATACAATATAATACAACTATCATCTTATCGGGACTAAAATCTTCACTAGCTCTCTCCGCATTAGGGAAATTGTGTGCATTACACTTTATTTCACAATAACCACTCTTTAAAACACGTTCGTATAAAAATTCTGTAACTTGCTCTATACCTGATGGTGACCGGTTGTGATCAAGTTGTGCCGGTTTTGCTTAATCTTTCGTAAAGAACTTCGGCCGAATTGATGAATCAATCACCGATTCAATGTGTACCCGCTGGGTTTTGCTTGCTACCTGTTTTTGGAGCCCTCTTCATTATGGTGCGGGAGAGATCAGAGACGTGCTGACGTCTACTTTTTCCGTTCGCGTATAAGCTGCGATCAGGCGTTCTTTTTTTGGCCCTCCTCGTTCACCCAAAAAGACCGAATCGCAGGTTACTTTTCGCGCGGAAAAAGTGAAAAAAAAAAAAAAAAAAAAAAAAAAAAAAAATAATCGTAGACGTCTGAACTCAAGCTACTCAGTTCACAAATGGAAACTAACATTTTATTTAACGGAGAGATGAAATTCATATAATAGAGCTTTGACTTCCAGAAGAAAGAGCGGTCATTTTATTTAGTATATCTCTGCTGAAAATCTCGCTGGTGGGTCCATAACATCTTAAAAAAAAAATTTGCCAGATAATTCTCTTGATAAATATAAACTTTAAATAAATAAACCACATGATTTTAATTTTGACTTTTCTGGTAAATCCAATAATTTCATTATACTACAAAGACCACAAAGCAGCCAATTTGTCTACGACATGTCGCAATCGGACGATATTTTTGGTGTCTTTCACTAATTTGCATGTGACGGAAAAAGAGGGACAAGGCAAAAATCCGATCGGATTTAACAAATATTTTTTTTCTCTTGTTCAATTTTAGTATGAGATGATCTTATTGACTCAAATTGCTTTACAACACAGCGATTTCCCTGTCATTTGCTGGACTGTGTTCTTTGTACAAAGGAAATACGCATCTTTAGTTGCTGTGGCTACCACTGTCTTCTAAGTATCATTCGTTTTCAGGCCTTTCTCCCCGAAATTTGAAAATCGTCTAGGAAAAAGCCCAGGAAGTGAGACGCTGAATTTCACTTCCTATAATTCTTGGGCTCCCAAGAACTTACAAACAAAGGAAAAACCTTTCAGTTTAAATTTCCGGGTAATCTTTACCCAAACTTTGGGTTACAATTTTTGTAAGCCCACACAAAAATGTCAGTTTCAAAGTTACACTGTTGATGTATGTTCTGTTCCAGGCTCTCTTCGACCAATCCCTTGCATGCCTGTAATACCATCACTGGTTTTCCGCAGTGTGGAAGACGGTCGCGACATGGATCGACGGCCAAATAGCGTGCACCTGAGAGCCCTACGATAAGAAGGAAGTCTCCATGCATAGATAAACATGTCTAAAGCGACCTTAATAAAGAGCATTAGATCACTGATGCGAAGTCCAATGTGGATGTTGATATTTTCGACCTCGTTTTTTGGCTTCCTAAAGAGATGGATATACAGGACCACATTGTGCAGAGAAGCCGAAGCTAGCAAGATGGCTGTGAGATAAAATGTCATGACGGTGAACTGGCGTTCATTGTGTCTCCTCTTGTACGAGTTCACTTTCTGCAGCGACTGGTTTAAGGATGCTTTTCTGCGAAGCGTGTTGCTTTGTTGTAGATGCCGGTTGAACGAGGTGTAAAGTAGGACCTGGACTATTATTAGAATGAGTGAAAACAATGTGGGGTGAATGATAAGGTCCATCTTTAAGAACGTGCGCATGTTCATTCCTGTAAACTGCAACATACAGAAACTCGTGAGGTACACGCAGCTAACAGTGAGGAAGCATAAAACTCGATTTCTAGACACAATTTCTTTGAATTGGTGTGGGTACGTTACCGCAATGTACTGACACACCGACAGCGCCAATACAACGAAGAAAGACAAGCTAATTGCAACTGTGGAGATGATGCCTCCTATTCTGTGAATTAATCTGAAACTCTCGCTGGGCCTCTCCCTAAAGTAATAAGCGGCAAAAAACGGTTCAACCGTCAATCCAATGAGGAAGTCAGCCACGGCAAGACCCGCAATAAAGAAGGTCATTGGAGTACGGAAACACCTCAAAGGATCCTTATATATCGCCGTCAAAAGCAGAGCGTTCGATATCACAGTAACCGGTGACAGAACACACAGGACAATCGCGGACGCCAGCTCAATATGGCGGTAGGTGTGTAACTCTGGCAGGATGTCGCCTGACAGGTCTTCAGTAGTATTGTTAAACATGGCTGAAGCCAAAAGTGTCAGTCCAATAATTTTCTCGTCACTACGTGTCCACAACGTGACACAACGCCAGATGTAAACTCTCTTCTGATGTGGTTAAACGAAGGAGATTATCGCGAAAAAGTGTTTTTCTTCCAGTATTATATTTAGTTCAGCTGCCAGGAAAAAAACTCCTCAGACAATATATGATGGCCTGGAGGTTTTTATATTAACAGGCAAGCTAAATAATTACTTCCACTGTGAGATCACAGCAGCGAAATAATTATAATGGCGCGAAAGGCACTATATTTCATCAATAAATGGAAATGAGGCGTATCGTTTTGCGAAATATTCTGCAAGTTGAGATGACAGGTGCTCAGCCGATTCAACTCTCGCTTGGATCGGATGTCTTCGCCTTGAGCCAGTGTAAAATTACATAAGATTCATCGCAGTCTTAATTGGTACAACAGAGTCTGAAAGATAAGCGAAACAATATCATGGTTGACTAAAAATTGGACCGCTAATGGTTTTAGTTCTAACCACCTTACAGGTGAATAATGGTCGCTAAGATTTATTCTCAATGACATTGTCGATAGTGTTTTAAAAAGACAACACGTAGCTCTGCTTACAATAGTCTCCTTATAAATTCAAACTGGTCTACAAAATCACTACAATTAAGAGACTTAATTTCACAAGAGGACAGTTTCCTCAACCAATTAACACTACCACCGCATTGTCTGTGTTGGGTGGTTTCTGTCAAGATAGCTTTCATGATATTTCGTACTAGTTTGAAGGTTTTAATGATTAAAGATCTCAGCAGTTTAACTTATACTTACGTGGTACATCAGTGCTAAAGGATCTAGAAACAGAGCAGTTTTTGATAAGCTGAACAGTGTTGAAGTCTCGTGATGGTTATTTTCTAGCGCTGAACGGCATCCGGTTCGTTCGGTTTCACTGGAGTTTCGTTTCTGAGGAAGTCGAATGAAATGATCAATCTCTGATGCAAAGCGTTTACTTAAGAGTTGAATTACAAAACACCCCCTCTCCACCACTTTCGAAGAACAAACTGCTTCAGTTTAGCTGGGCATAGGTTTACTCGAATCGTGTAAACGAAACAAGAAGATAAATAAAACATCAATTTCCAAACGTGGCACTGAGAACGCGGAACGAAAGGAGCCGCGCGCGTTGTGTGCTACTTGAACTGTTCATATGCATGGACAGAATTTTTGGTTGTGAATGATAATAAATTAAATGGTTATGTAAACGACGGCAGTCACGGCGATGTCGGTCACAATGTGAGAAGTTAGGGAATGACAGGTGCCATGATAATGCAAATTTCCTGATATCTTCTTATGCGTGTGCTCAGACAACTGTTGTTCTTAAAAGAGAGCGAAACAATGAAACCTCCTTTTGGAAAATTACTGCATTGCCAGAATATAATTGCAGTAACGCTGAGGCCAAACTAGAAATTACATTGACCCTTTCTTTCTTTATAATATTGTAATCAGTGCATTTTTGCCGCAAGCTTCGTTTCTGTCTTTTTTTTTTTATGGCTTTACAACCCTAATGTTGAACTCAAGTTTTCATTGCGTTTATATGTTTAACTCGTTTTACTTTCTAAACGTTCGATATTATTTGCTGTTGCAGGTAATTTAGTATAGTAAATAATTTCACAGGGAAATGACTGTTCACTGTGGGACAAAACAAACGAAAATTTCTAAATTACAGAGTCTGAGTGATTGAAAACAGTATGAGAACCTCAGCGACTACCCACGTTCATAAAATTTGTTTGCATGTCATTCTTTGACGTCATATCCTTGCAAACAGACATATTTGCTGCGAAATGTCAATACAACCTGCCGAATCTTGCCATGTTTGCCATGTTAATCGAAACTGTTGGTGAAGTGAACCAAGATATTTGCATTAAAAGTAAAACTAAGACAAAAATGACCAAGCGTGTGTAAAATAGAATGAAATCAACTACTTTTTCAAAGAAGATTTTCTTTAAGTCTCAGCCGTCAAAATCAGAACAGGATGTATGGGTTATTGACCAAGTGTGAGGTCGAGATGGCTGGATATCGGCCAACTTCTTTTTTTGCGTGTTTATGGACCCAGACGGAGTCGAGGTCCATAAACTCGCAAAAAAAAGAACGAAGCCAATATCCGGCCATCTTTACCGAACAAGGTTGGTCAATAAAGGATTTATTATATGGCTTTCGGGGAAAATAATCTTGCGGGACTCGGCGGGTAGTCCCGAGCGGGCAAGATAGGCTCGGGTAGCCAATCACAGCGCAGGATTTGATTCATCTTGCCCGCTCACGGAGCATTGTAGCCATATAATAAACAATCGTTTTTCTATTTTAAATGTTTTCGCTAAGCCGTATCTTTCGGTGTTGAGTTACTCAAGGTGTTGAAAGTCTGCAATATTTGCCGAATTTCGCAAGCGGAATCTCACTATTTGTCCATCATAATGCAGTGTAGTCCATTCCATTCTAACTGTTTTGTAATTCCGACTTCGAACTCAGAATCAGATGTCACTTTAGTTTGAAGAAACTCGACAAAAAGTCCCGATAATACTGTTCCATAAAACCAGCTTGACCAAATCTTTGGAAATGATCGGTAATGCAGAAAGCTTGATAGCTTCATCATTAAGGTTTGTTTTTTGAACGGCAATTGACAGCTCTAAAGAGGGTGTTGATGTATTTGTAGATTTTTCTCCGCTGCATTTTGAGGAAAATGAGAGACTTAGTATTTGTTCGTAACGATGATGAAATACGCCGAGAAATTAATTTTCCTGCTAATTTAACTTTAATGCTTGGCGTGCTATTTCGAACAGCTATTCATGTGAAAATTAAAGGCTGACAACTGATAGTTCAAATGCCACACAACCTAGCATTCACTCAAGTTCGATTCAACAATTTGCCTCCGGTTCTTCATTCAACTTTTAAATGAAAAAATAAAAAACAAAAAAACGATTAAAAACTTTAAAACTACCCGCTATCAAATCCAATAATTTTTTGCCCTGCACCATCTGTTTCGTCTAATTACACCCCACAATAATTTAAAAGACGACATTTCGCAAGCTTTTCTAAAAGACACGAATCGTCTTTGTTACTTATCCAAGACAGGCTATTTCATACCCATTGGCCGCGGCCAAATTAAGTAAGGACTTGAATAACATTCTCCACAAATTAAAGTTTTAGTGGTCTTTTAGCTGTGACATCTTGAGTGACATGTCCGTAGAAAACCACGCTTTCACTTACTTTGCGAAGATCCACTTTCCAGCTTTCGTCATAAAAGACCACATTCAGCCCACGGAGATCATATCTCCATTACTTAGATAAAACGAAGTGCTTGAATTGATTCGGGCGATTTTTGGCGCTGGATGCTTTCTCGATGACTAAGATCGAAAGATCATAAATTTTATGTAATCGTAAACGATGAATTATCAGATAGTGGAATTCTATAGTAAAAACCCAGTTGTGCAAATTTTAATCAACTCACGCACCAAGATATAGGATGTTACACAAAATAAGACAATGCTCAAAAGTACAATCATTATTATAAGAAAAGAAAACAGGCTTTCATTTAAGTACAATTTTCTAAATGTTGAAGTTTTACATTACATCCTGGCGCGAGGGCAGTGTGATTAACATGGCAATAAAAAGGAGTCTCAGAGGTTGATGTTAATTTGTTCGTGTTTGTCAGTACTGTTTTAGCAGCCGTTCCTTTTTTGAGCACAATGAAGGGAATTTTATTGGATATTCAAAAACTCACCTCATCATAACATCCGCATGGTGTTTTACTAAGCATAATCGAAATCATGTGGAGCCAAGTCAAGGCAACAATCGCTCCATGCATGATAGGACAGTCACGACTTACGGTGTAAATGGCGATTTGGCGACATGTTTGTTCAGGTGTGTGTGGCTTAATGTTTATCACGAAACGGTAAAACAAAGGAAGACTTCCGACTCCGTGACTTTGAGCGTCCCATTGGCCTGTAATTTTGGAGAGATTTCGCGGAAAAATAAGACAATAAACAAAGAAAGGTACGAGGACACTTGATCGAACCTTTCTTGGTTCGTGGAGTGCTGAGGTATAGATCTTAAACGAGTAGAAAGGTATGGGGTTGTTATGCTTCAAATAACCGAATTTTACCTCTGAAAGCTTACCACTAATGCAACGAAATTTCCAGTTTCACTAAATTGACATCACCGCATACATATTCTTAAAACTGAACCACGGGCAAGTAATATCATCCCTAAGGGTGCTTAACTGGCAAAGAAAAGAGAATCACGTTTAAAAGCAATTACAAAAGTTAAAATACTAAAATAACAGGATACTTACTTTTAGTGACACGACGGTTAGCTCGGTTGTTCTCAGCTCAGATGCCGCAAAACTGAAGCGGGTTTCTAGTGGAGACTTCTGTGCCTCTTTAAAATGCAATTTCGTTCGTTATCTTCTCCCACAAACCAGTCGTCGAGTGCCAGACCAGAAATTTGCCACCGCGAAATTTTCGGGACAAAATAGGAAAAAAAAACCGAGATAAAAAAAAAGTCCGCAAGACTTAATTACGGAAATACAAATGACTGGTTACCGAGAAAATACAATGACCTGGTACGAATTAGCGAAAAGGCCACGAAATCGCCAGAAGCACAGAGGGCGACTCCAGTACAAATAACCGGACGTCATCAGTTATTCACGGTGAACATGTCATTTATTTATTTGACCGCTGTGCTGACATCATATTTAATTCATACTTAAACAACTGCTCCCTTATATTGAAGTAGGTATGCACTCCAGGGTGTAAAACCCGACATTTCAGGAACATTACAAGTCGTAAAATTTTTGCCAATATTTTGAGAACTTGAGACACAATTTAAATATATGAGCAAAATCCAATTGAGAAGATAAATAAATGAAAAAGCAGCCTTATGATGACTGCTTTCGTAGATTTTTGTTTTCATTCAGTTATAGGAAGTTTAGATTAAAGAGTAATCAACATCACTGGAGTTTTCTACCGCGTGCGAATTTGTTTTTTTTTGTATAGCTGACATTAAAATGCGATATACAGATCAACAAATTTCGATCGGATTTTTACTGCTGTGATATCGGCCAGCAAGTCTCGTTCAATCGTGAGACCCGCAGTGGACACTTGAGAACTTGGCAAACTGAGAAATCGAAAATGATTTTTTATAAAAGTCAGCTCTGAATTTCACTAGAACACCACATACGCTTAACCTTTAGTTTGCCCATAGGACGTAGCTAGCATGGCTTACGAAATGTCTCACTTCAAATGCAAAACCCACTATGCTCATTACATGGCCGACATTGTATTTCAATTGAGCAAGTGAATAAATGCCCTCAGAAGTGGACTGAAATTTAAACTAACTTTACTTGTTTTTAATCAGATATTAAAACTATGTAATATTCAAACTTCAACCCCAGACTACTGTGAAATACTATATGATAACTTTCCAATGGCCTTAACTAAGAAATAAGAAAACATCTTTGTCCGCTTGGTTGTAAAATAATCAAGTGGTTGTTGGGTTTCTAAACACCTACTCACGTGAAGTGCCTGAGTAGCGCTCAATAATGGTTTCCACAGGCATCACTTTTCAAAATTCCCTGACTTTTTCCTGCCTTTAGCCTGATAAAAATAAGATTTTCCTGACCAAATAAATACAATGTCAGATATAGTAGCGGCTTCTGTTCTCAACTTATAGCCGTGCTTTTGAGCCACTCATTAAGACTGGTAAGTTTTCAACAAATTTATCTTTGAGATCAGAGTGAGCCCCAAATGTTTCTTCTAGTCTTCATGCAATGGTATTAAATCAGCCGCGTTGAATTACTTCAATTTTCCCTGACTCACAATAAAATTCCCTGACTTTTCCCTAACCTTGAAGAATTTTGTTGCGCCAGTCACGACTGGTTTTTTTCTCACTTCTGATTGGGTGAAAAAGTGCATGGCGCGAAGTTTTCAAGCCAATGGTGTAGCGTAGTTATGCAAAATCAAATACTTTTCGTCACTTAAGAGGGTCTCCCAGGAGGGGGTCTTTGTTCCCTTGTTCCTTTCCAAAATTGCCCCATGTTCCCATGTTCCCATGTTCCCACACATTTTCGTTATTTGTTCCCCTTCGTAATTTTTCGAATTTTGTTCCCCTGTTCCCAAAAAATGGCTAATGGCCCCTTGTTCCCTTCGATATTTTGCCAATGTTCCTTGTTCCCCAAAAGCCCTGGGAGACCCTCACTTAAGTAAAGTGAACCGTTTTATATCTATCCAGCTAATACATAATTTGTGTAATGAACACTCCCATGTACTATTAACACACGGGGATAAAAGATAACTTGATTCTAGAGAAAACGGCAAGGCATATTTATAGTACTTAGGATGCGGGAAAATGAAATTAGCAAACGTTACATGCCTTGCCGTTATTTCGTAATTTATGCATTCGACAATGATGACATGAAGTTGTCGAAACGTCATGTAACTTCACTTACGTTAATTTTCCAGCTTAAGTGAAAAACTTAAAGTTAAAAAATAACAGCTAATAATTCCCTTTCAAGAACGAAACGTACCATTTGACACAAAAGCAACTGAGCATGGTTCCATTAGCTTTACATTTGAGTGTCTTGGTGTTCAATTTCAACATAAATTGCAGAGGACGTAATTGGTCGATCTATAGCCTCATCAGTGTTGTCCATTTCGGTTCTCGTAGGGAGCCGATTTGAGTACAAAGGATTGGAGATACCTTGCACTGCACGGGTAGATGAAACTATTTGATCTTCATTTTCAGAACTGAGGGAAGTCGACTCCTCTTCGTCATTTGAAGCTTCTTCCAAGGGTAGGTCCATATATTGAGAGGTTCTTTCTGTTTTGCTGGTGCCTGTTTTGTCTTTTACTAAGGGAGTTTTAGTTTGGGACGATGATGACTTTCGCAACCGAGCTTTCTTTAATCGAACCCGCCCTGCCGTCAGAGCGTCTTCTGCCAATATGGAGATTCTGCGATCAATCTCAACAAGACAATTTTCCACATACGCGCATTCGTCTTCAAAGGTCAGGTTTTCGCAATAAAGTCTCTGCTTCTTGCGTTTCTTCCTGCCGAAAATGTTGGAAATGCCTTGAAACAAATAGAGAGTCATGAAATCAGCCAGGTCGAGTTCGTCTGTCACAGCATCAAGGTGATCTTTAACCTCTTCCAGAGCACCGTTTAAAATAACGATGAACACATTTAGAAAGAAGAGTGTCATGGAACAAATGTAAAGACTTGAAAACAGGAAGGCTAGAAGAGGGTCAACTTTAGCCATCTCAAAATTGGGCACCGCCTTACCGAGAAGAAACTCAAACTGGGAGACGCAAACTCGGGGAAAGCTGGAATATGACTCTACAAGAGCCCCAAATGCCACCATGCCACTAGTAGCAAACGAGCAGAAGATAACAAAGAACACAAATGAGAAAGAGGCCAAGTATCTCCCAGCGAACCGAACCGCTATGGAAAGGAAAATTATTTGCTTGCTGAAGCGCAGGAGACTCAGCAGCTTGATAGTCGCAAGGAAGATAACAATAGATAAAAACGTTGTTTCAATGTCGAGCAAGCTTATAGCTTTATGGAAGCTGACAGTAGCATAAAGGTTCTTCTGTAGTTCCTTAACAGTATCTGTAGTTGTCTTCACACGCATAATGTGAGAAACCACAGCTGTCATAGATGTGACGATGACAACAAGGGCGAGCCAGTTCCAAACGTTTCTGAAGTAGGATCGTCTTTGACGGCACATCTTTACAGTCTCTATGACACAGTAAGCGACGATCATGATGATAAGAAGAAGACGACAAAGCAGAACAAGCTTAAGAAAACTACTCTCTGTGCCATACAGCTCTAACATTTCCACTTTGACGTGACTGAAAACACCGCCAGTAGGTAGGAACTCAAAGAAATAATTTGCTACCGCCAGGATGTTCATATTACTGTTGAAAATACCGAATTCCACGATTGCCACTCGGGCTTGACGATCGATCCAATTGTTTTCACTTAGTTGTTCCACAACCCTTATTGCTGCCTGCAGGTCGTAGCCCAAGTCAGCCACATAACCACCACCTCCATATGCTGCTCGTGGACTCATCTTGTGTGAGTTGCCCATGTCATCAGCTGACTGATACCGCCAGGGCTTTGGACATAAAGAGTCGAACAAGGACGGGGAAAAATCAGATGGGGGTTGTTTCCATTTCGGGAGATACATTGGTGTCTTGTCCTCACAGCTCGCGGAGTAGTGAGGGTAGCACACTTTAGTAACGTTATACCTTTCCACAATACTCTCGGGACAGGAGGCTGTCGGTTTGAAGAAATAAAAACTGGATCATGAAAAAGGCGGCTACCACCAATGAGGAATGTTTAAGAGGCCCTGCGCCTAAGAAACGACCGATGATTTCCGGCCAAAAAATAAAATCGGCCGATTTTTATCTCCCAAGTAGAGGTTACCGAATACTATTTAAAAATGAATTTCTTTTGTTTTAGTTTCGCTTTAAACCAAAAATATCGAGCCGCAAACTTTTTCCGTCTGATAGCAGCAAAATCAGGCCGAAAATAAGCCCCCGCAAAATACTGTTCAGAAATTACTATCGCAACGCAAAATAAGGAGAAAACTACACAGTGTTGAAGAAAAAGGCCTTTTAATGCAATATCATTCTATAAACATAAAAAAACTGCCGAAGCGATTAAAAAATAACGTTTCAAGTGTTGCATACTAAATTAGATGGAGCGTTGGAGCTGATTTTAAAATAATTATTTCTCAAAAGTTCAACGCTGTTGAAAGCAATCACAGTGATGAATTAGACATTGAAGGGATATACATCACGTTTCTGGAAAAACATTTTTCGGCCAAAGTATATTGACCTTGTACAAAGCGTTCAAAGTTACCGTGTTTACCGTTATCCTGCTACTTCGGCGAAACACTTTTCTTTTGCCAATACGGCCGTGGATAGCGTGTTAAACGCCACTTTAAACCTTGCTAGGCATTCAAAGACCATCCTGAGTAGAAGGATGTAGAATTGAAAGAGAAAGGAAGATGAAAAATACGCAGAAAAAGAAAATAACTCGAAACTACCGTCTGCTAACGAAAGTTGAATCTGGAAAATGTCGTCGTGTGACAGCGGCCATTGACGTCATTTGTCACGTCATGTCGCAAGAGCGTGGGAAAACGAGTCTGCAATATCCTTCGGGCGGTCAGCGGCTAGGGATCCAGTCGTGACCCCATAACTCAGATCACGCTGCGGCCAAAACGGTGTGGCGGTTGGGGAACTTTTTCTTTTTGAGTGACCATCATTGGTGAAAAATAACATAACAATGTTCCACTAAACGTTTTCTGGCCGAGAAAAATTGTTTCCCTATTTGTGCATTCGTTTGCATTCCGCCGCTATTTGTACAAATCACGTCAATGGCCGCTGTCACGCGACGACATTTTCCAGATTCAACTTTCGTTAGCAGATGGTAGTTTCGAGTTATTTTCTTTTTCTGCGTATTTTTCATCTTCCTGTCTCTTTCAATTCTACGTCCTTCTACTCAGGATGGTCTTTGAATGCCTAGCAAGGTTTAAAGTGGCGTTTAACACGCTATCCACGGCCATATTGGCAAAAGAGAAGTGTTTCGCCGAAGTAGCAGGATAACGGTAAACACGGTAACTTTGAACGCTTTGTACAAGGTCAATATACTTTGGCCGAAAAATGTTTTTCCAGAGACGTGATGTGTATCCCTCCAATGTCTAATTCATCACTGTGATTGCTTTCAAAAGCGTTGAACTTTTGAGAAATAATTATTTTAAAATCAGCTCCAACGCTCCATCTAATTTAGTATGCAACATTTGAAACTTTATTTTTTAATCGCTTCGGCAGTTTTTTTATGTTTATCGAATGATATTGCATTAAAAGGCCTTTTTCTTCAACACTGTGTAGTTTTCTCATTATTTTGCGTTGCTATAGTAATTTCTGAACAGTATTTTGCGGGGCCTTATTTTCGGCCTGATTTTGCTGCTATCAGACGGAAAAAGTTTGCGGCTCGATATTTTTGGTTTAAAGCTAAACTGAAACAAAAGAAATTCATTTTTAAATACTATTCGGTAACCTCTACTTGGGAGATAAAAATCGGCCGATTTTATTTTTTGGCCGGAAATCATCGGTCGTTTCTTAGGCGCAGGGCCTCTTAAGTAATAAAGTCTATGTGTTGAATTAAAACTAAGTGTCTTACACCGAACATGCATGTAACTTAATCCTTTTTGTTCACCAAAAACCTTGTCTATGTCCCTGCTGACTAACATTAGAATTTTCCTTCTGAGAATCGATCACGAAGCTTTGCGTGCATCGGGGATTGTATGACATCTACGTTAGCTCGCACACTGTAACTCGGCTGGGTGATGACCCCCAACAGTACAACAGCTCGGTTGATTTAGCATGCCTCATCCGAAACCAACTTCAATAACACTGCTAAAAAGCGTTTTTACTTTGAAAACCTAAGAATGTACCAAATCGGGATTTTGAGAGTTTCGCATTTACAAAGCATATTGACAGATTACACTAAATTTGCCTACAGGGCAGGTAGGTTGAGTTTGAAGTGGAACAAAGAGTGTATACACTCAAGAGGAGGCTTGGTTCGTACGCACAGTTAACCTCATGATCAATTAGGTCTCACCTTTTTCGATCCTCAGTTGTCTAATCCGTGGTATACCAATCAAAATAGAGTTCTTGTCACTAATGTAAACTTTGTTAGTTTCTTCATCACCGTTGTACCAATTCGCTGTGTAGATAGCGGGAGCAAAAGTATTTATCATCCAAGTCCAGAATCCTAAGGCATCATTAACCTATTTGATTAAAATAGACCAAAATTTGTAATTATAATTTAAGAGGGTCGGACACTCTTTTAATGCTACCTAATTTTAATTTAGAATGGCGTCACAGATCGTTTTCATTATTAGCTACAAAGATGTGGGATTCATTTCACCTCCATATCTTAGAGAGGCCAAGGATGTTCTTACTTGTATTTTAAATAAGCGTATTTTCTAACTTGTGTAGTGATTGTATATAGATTAATATAGCATAGATAGGTATAAAAGGAAAAACGATGGGGCGAACTTTTAACTGGTCTGACTGCTTTAATAACGTTTCGGCCTGCGACCTTCGTCAGATTAAAAACTAAAAACTAAAACCTATTTACAATCTAATATAGCATATATATCTAAATATATTTTATCAAAATATTTTTATTGCTTGTATTAGTTTAGTTTAGTTTTATTGTTTCCATTTTTTTAGAACGCACATGTTTTAACGAGTTTTTATAACTCCTAAATGTTGCGTGGGTAAATAAAGGATTGTCGATGTTGTTAAGAAGAAATCGTAGCGAGTAAAATATGATCTGAAATATTTGAAGAAGAGAACCATACCGAACATTCCGAAGAATGTCATTCCGGGTAATATAATAATCCGTTAAAATCAGGCGAGCTAAATATATGAAGTTTTAAAAACCAAGTATTTGAAAAATGAAATTCGCAAGAGTGCAGAAATCATTAGGTCTCAACTTTGTACACAATTCAATAAAGTTCACTAAGTAACGGTTATGCCCTACAGAAACGCATAATTGTAATAGTTCAGGCTCTAAGGTAGGATTAGCCATACCAAAATTTAGCAAAGAACTCTGATGATATAACTTTAACTAAGTATGCCGGCGAAAACCCCTTATCTCCAGACACAAAAAAGCAATCCCTCCTTGAAGAGTTCATAAATCCAGGTATTTCTTCAAGAAAGGCAAGCCAATTACATGTCAAGTACGATACCTCAGGTAAAAAGAGAGACAACATTATAAAACCTAGGTTGTCACTTAATCACCACCATTTCCCTTAGCCTTTTGTATGTTGACTGCCACTCTAAAGCTTGCAACTGCCAATATACTGAATACTATAGATAAAACCAGTTATAAAAATGTTAAAACCAAAAATAAATACTTGCCTTCGCGACGCGTGGGAAAATGGCTTTTATTTCGCTACCCATTAAATATTGGTGATAGTCTCGATTTCCGTAGCAAACAATTCCAAGTATCAAAAGGAATAAGACAAAGAACGTCAACGACTTGAATGCTGACATGGTTTTAGCTTCATTTTCTCTGTATTTTTTGTACCATTCCAGCTGCATAGGATCTGGCAAAGATCCCCTGAAAAAGTCAGGTGTTTCATCACGCTCTGTTTCCTCCCTTGCTGTCGACCTGGGGAAAATAGTAAAGAGGACTGCTTTGTTAGTCCTCAGTTTCACTCTATTCCGTCAAACCTAATGTCCTATCGTTGATAGCCTTCGTACCTGGCGATATTCCGCTCGCAGCTGCTTCCTTTTCTGTGGCGGAAACACAAGCAGGATATGAAGACATGATTGATCATCGCAGTTATATATACACACAACTTAAGCAGTCGTGAAATTAAAGCCTGAAAAAAAAAAAAAAAAAAGTCAGGCCTGAACGGTATAACCGAATTTTTTCTGGCTTTAATTTCACAACTGCTTAAGTTGTGTGTACAACTGCGATGATCTATCATGTCTTCATGTCTTTCTCCGCAGTTCAAATATATGATCTTTCATACATTCACTTGTACGTAAGCAGGATCTCGCCAAATCTCGCCAGCTATGCAAACTAAACCATTAATCACTTTCCAAGATTGTATTTAAGTAACGACCAAGAAGGACAATTGGTCTCCTCTTTTGCTGTACGTTTATGGATCTTCAAGTCCGTCTCATAACGATACAATACGGTCATCATTCCATTCTATTGAAATCTATCTGTATGAACCTCAAAAAAAGACTAGCCCACTGGCAATAACGCAAGCAATCATGCAGACAATCAAGCAAATATAAGCAAGCGAGCAAGCAACATAGCAAGCAAGCAAAAGGGCAATCATGCAACCAACCAACCAACCAATCAATCAATCAATCAATCAGTCTAATAAGCAACCTAACAGGCAATCTGCAATCAATCAATTAATCAATCAATCAATCAATCAATCAATCAAGCAATCAAAGATCTGTTAATCGATCGATCAGTCGGTCTGTTAGTCCGTCAATCAGTCATTCAGTCAGTTTGTCAGTCAGTCAGACAGTCAGTCCGTCAGTCAGTCTGTCTGTCTTTCTGTCTATCTGTCTGTCTGTCTGTCTGTCAGTCAGTCACTTGGTCAGCCAGTCAGTGAGTCAGTCAGCCAGTCGATCAACCGACTCAGGTATTCGTATCAATGCAACAGGTACGGTCAGCATTCTACAGCAAATAAAAATAATCGTTTTTACTAAATATAATATAAAGTTAAAGATACCTCTTCTTTGTTGAGAGTCTTTCTTTTGTCTGTTTTGCTTTTGTTATCATAACGGCAGCCACAGCTGCTAATACAGTAAGACGCACAGGTTGAATGGCAAAGATGTCAACTGTTATCGACATAAGAATCGATGAAAGCCATTCATCAGCTGTCTCTTTACCCCACATCAGGCTGTAGAAGAATAAAACTGTGGCAGAGGTTATGGCGGTGGCGAAACAAAGAAACCAAGCAACGTAGACAAAGACGTGGTGTAAGGGTTTGTCATCATCATCTGAACCCTGTTCTTCTGTTACTCTATATACCTTGCCACAACACCTGCCGACAGTTGGCTTTGAGTTCTTGAACATTGCAACGATAAGAAAATTGATGGGAGCTATAATCAAACAGCTCTGTGATGTTATTATGATTTGTCTCATCGAAACCTTTAATGGGCCAATTTTGATGGTATTCACTGTACTTTCACCACCCAAGTTGAAAAACATTGCATTTGCAAGCATAGCCGTGAGTACAACGCACAAACAACACGTGACACGTTGTACACGAGTAAAAGAGCTTCCCGGACGTTTGGTAACTGACGACATCCATAAATGACTTTCATAAAGAGTGCCAGAGAGTGTCTTGCGAAAGGCCTCTTGGAACGCAGGTAGTGAATTTGTCCTTTCTACTGAGAGCTTGCGGACAACATTTCCATCATCTTTATCGGGAGAAAACCACTGATTACATATCAACTTCCATTCTCTACTAGTCTCTATTTCCCTGACCATGATATGGTCCAAGAACCAAGAGGGGCTTTCTCCAGAGTTGTCATGCCAGATATAAGCGTGGTGTAGTGTTCCAAGGGATGTTGAGGTGGACATAACGTACCTGTTAACACTGCCGCGGGAAAGGAGAACTCGTGGAGGATCAAGGTCTCGACACACTGTGATTGGTCCACTATTACCAGAACTGCCATAAAACACCATGGTAACCTTGGCTGTGGTTCCACTGTCTGGCCACACACCAGTACTGATTGTAACCTCGTACTGATGGGAAATGAGGTCCCCTGCCGAATCCAGTGCAATCCTGGGACCAAGCTAGTTAAAAGGACAACTGATTAGAGCCGTTTTCACATGACTTTAAAATTCAATTAGCATTTGGTTTACTTTTGTATAAGAACATGTACACTGCTCGATTGGCTTAGGAAAACTCACACCACTCTGTCTTCCAATCAGAAGTAAATCTAAAACGAATCGCGACTCGCATGCACACGTTTTCCCGCTCTTCGCGTGAGCTCTTTGTATTTGCTCTTAGCTTTGATTGATTCACGGGATTATTTGTGTCCTTTGTGATTGGCCAGAGTTGTTATTTTGGTTTTGGTTTTACGGCTCTCAATTGAAAACCGATCTAAGGAGTCTTAGTTATTCTTTACTTTGTAAAGTGCTATCGAATGTGGGTTTTGAAAATGACTGAAACGTGTCAAAAGTTGGCATCTTCTAGTAAAATCCAACACGATAACAGGCTTACTAATTATGGATATTTTTCAGGTTTTTTAACACCTACCTTGGCTTGATCTCTCCTGTCTGCTCTCTTGGCGAGAATGATAGCAATAACATACAACAAAAAGACGAAAATGATTGTGAGGAGAACACCAAAATTACCAGTCTCATCAAGGCGACTGAGCTCTTTGAATACAGTGTCCATATCAATAGGGTTCGGTGCTACCAGAAGTCCTCCACCGAATGATGTCAGATGGTTACAGAGACAGAGGAGACGATGATTCGTGGATTGAGGTCCAACCTGCAACGATGGGGATGATTGTAAGAAACTGAGTATCGTATCTGCAGCACACCAAAGCTGTGTTATTATGGTGCTACACCCTCAGATTAGCAGTATGTCTTTCGGGGACGTCATAATTGCTGTTGATGGTTACAGATTTACAGGCTTGTGTCAGGGTATGCTAATTACTGGAATGAACGTTAAGTTTGTCGCGTTTGTCCTTTTTTTTACCGTTTTGAACACTGAATTCATTTTACTGCAGTGTTCGTCAATCGTGCAAAAATACAAGTAAGCGTGACCCCAAAGCCCTAAAAGAGGAAACATACTCTAAACTTTGTCTTTTAAAGTCTAAGTTCTTAACAATAAGCCACACCAGTACCTTGCATCCTTCTGTCAGCCATTTTTGTTGGTCATGTGACCAAAATCGACAGCTCAGCTCTTCATTTGCAATCGTGTAGTTCAAGTCCACACGCAGATCATACTCCGGGATAGGGCCTGGTTCATATACTCCTAGAGGAGGTGGAGGGTCCTTCGTCTCGACGCATGACCGTTTCTGTCTGCTAGTGCTGAAACAAGACCTCCTGCTACGATGGGAATGGTTACCAGAAGAATTCCCTGAGTAAAGGATCCCTAAATAATACACTCCAGGCTTTTTGAGAACTTCATTTGTTATAAGCAGCTGGTGTGGATGACGAGTGCAATTGTAATCTTCCTTTTCATCCATAACTGAGTTTCTGATGCATGACGAAAAGTCTGGGATAGTGAAATTCTTGTCATGTTCTTCTACTGATGGTCTGCTTCCATATTTTACAAAAACGCTCAAACTTTCTTTCGCCGTTATAGTTATCAGAAAAGAGGTTTGTTCGTGAATCATGTGAAGTTTGTGATATCGAGCCTCTCCTGGCGTGAGAAATGATGTGTCTCCAGCGTCAGATTCGTTATCAGCTGATTGCTGGTCAACTGGAATACCTAACTGTATGTCCGATGTAAGGTTTTGTACTTTAAGGACTTCGCCTGACTCCCCTCTCAATTCAATTGCAAGAACACGTGATGTGATGTGATCTGCACTGGAATCCCAGTAATAATAGTTGATCGGTGATGAAATTACCTGGGAGGAAAGTACCATCAATGTATTCATTGTGATTTTGACACGTGAAACAAAGGTCCCATAGAAAGAAATATGCTAGTCTTTTTGGCCATCATGCGTGAAGCACATGTATATTACGGAGTGCCGTTATCATATTATATTCCCACCAACGGGCACTGCAGACTTGTAGTCTTGTAAATAGAAATAACATGTCGGGAAATCACAACTAATCAAAACGGTGACTTTGGTGAAGACTGGGAAACAACAGTTTGCTGATTTTTGTTCCCCCATAGCAACAAATTTAATGTGTATAGGAGACTGTTATTGATGTTATAAAATAATCATGAAATACTTGTTTAGAACCCAAAGATTACCGGTTGACCCTTTATTGAGCACGAAGCTGTTCAACTCAAGATCACTCGACACAAGTCCATCGAGCGGTAGTGAGGGGATTTAAACAACGTCCCAAGGATTGAACTGTTTTCTCTTTTTTTTTTTCAATTCGGTTTGGACGTAAGAAGTTATTGTCGGTCGTCTTACATGGTTGTGGACCACCTATTTTCATGGTTGAGCTTCGCCAGGAAATGACGTTTCAGATAGTTCAGTCTAAGTAATCTTGTCAAAAGTGACTATGAAGTGCCCAACATACATGTGTAACATTACCTCGATATCGACGAAGTCCCCTGCACCTGTTAACGTCTCTCTCATGTCGGCTGAGTCGGGTAACTGAAGGGAACCTGTTTCTAAGGTCAGCAAAGAACCAGCCACCTCCTCAGGATCTAGTCTTACCACCAATGCGTCCAAGGCTTCTGTCCGTATAATAGTGGGCTTCTCGTTAACGACTTTCCTCTTGGTCACAGTCCTCAAAATGTTCCGAATAATTTCCAAGCCCGTCTTAAGAGAAAAGTTGTAAATAAATCGCAGTTAAAACTGAGTGCTCCGTTAATGGCCAAGAGAAAATGGTAAGTTATTCTGATACTAAGAGGTGATTAAACTAGGTGAAATAAACATTGAAGTTTCAAGGATCCGGTTTACTTCAGTTGATTGTTGTTCGAGTGGCGGCCTATCTTTGGAAAAAAGGAAGTGACAAAAGAATAAGAAATTGCAGTGGAAGAGAAAAAGTCAACAGCAAGACAGCATCAACGAGAACAACAACAACAGCAGCAGCGGTACTGGATACATACATGTGACTGATGTATAGAGGACATTACACGGCAGCGTAAAGATATTTTAATTTCGAGTGGTAAAAACAATATTTTACGAACGAGCGCAGGGAGGGAGTAACGTATTGTTTTTAAACACGAAAAAATAACATTCCTATGATCAAGCCACTATGTAATGGTGTTTTTTTATATAGACAAACGGACTGTTTGCTCAAACAACGGTAAAAAAAAAACGGGAAATGACGTCATCAACATCCCGACTGGTGAGGATATGAAAAATACTCCACTCTGTTTCCGGATGTAGTTTCGTATGAATTTTACGAAGTGGTGTATTTTCCAGTAGAACACTCGTGTCTATGTAATAAACCCTGGTATCTATTAAAACAACCCCAACTTACAGCTATATTCACATGGTCGGAGTCTCTACCACCTCCATCGCCACTCGAGGAAGCCTGAAGCTGCTTTCCTACAGCGTAAACTAAATTATTCTCGGCCATTTGATAATAAGGTTCATCCATAGCATCTCTTCGAGCAGTAATCTTGGCAAACAGGTTCGTCATATTCCGCAGCATCCCCATCATCAGTTGCTGCCAAACGATACCCATGGTTAGAATCAAGAGACCATGATCTAACAGTACACATCCCCCGTGTCCAATGATAATCTTTTAAAGTCTATTTTACGTTTGACCTCGCGCTAAAATCAGTTCATTGGAAGAGGCCCACGTATGGGGAATGTGTGCTCCTGGATCGTTGTCGCTTGTTAGAACATATTGATGAAAATAATTGTTCTCCTTATTCCTGTTCTTAGTTTTGGAACTTTTAATTCCATCTATTTCATTATTAGACGAAATATATAAACAATCGCCTCCATTTGGCGCGAAAATATGCTCGGATATTTAAAGGTCCGCGGACATAATCTGTTTCTAGAAACGAATAGTTTTCAGAAAGCAAAGCAAGAAAAACTGAGAGCTTCGAAGATTTTTCGAAGGATTTTATTTTATTCCCAGTGTATTTAGCCCTACTGATGCTATAACTATAACTGTGAATTAGAAAATCCTAAATGGTGGAGACTGCTCAGCTGACTACTTGAATTAGTGTGACCGAAGACATGAACTCGGGAACTCACTTCAAAAAATCTATGTACTAGTTAGTTCTCGAGTTATATGGGTTTCTAAAAAGCGACCGTTGCAAAACTCATACACTGATTGGAAACAATGGATTTTGGTTTTAAGGGTTAGCTCTAAGGTCAGGCTTCAGGAAAAAAGTTAGGTTTAAGCTTAGTAGTTAGGTTATGGCTTTTAGGGTTGACGATTTTCCTTAGTTAGGTCAAGGTTAGTCTGCAGTAATCAGTCTGCATTTTACATTGATGACGGTCCCGAATTCAAGACAAGCACCGAAATCTTGGCCATGTTTCAACAAGAGACTTGGTACGAGGGGTGCTTGTCGACTTAATGGTTAATCGGAGTTTACACAGATGAATAAGAAAATAAGCCAAGGTAGAAAACAATATGCTGGTCGGTATAATTCTTCGCATTGTGAACAATAATGAGGGATAAACGACTAACCAGAACATCCGGTCTGACTTCTTCTGGATCATCCATCACCAATGACATAACGGAAGACAGCTGTATAATTCTTGTCAGGTCTCGGACTTCTATGTTGCTCAACACTGTTATGATGAAGCTTTTGATCTAGAAAAGTAAAACAGAGCTGATGTTGGTCAAAATGTCTTTTCAATATAGATGATCATCTGACGAATGCTGCGACCGATTTACGTAGGTCCGCAGAGAGAGGGATCGGTGTTGTGCTTCTGGTAAGCTGGCAATGTGGCACAGCAAAGTGTCATACTCAAGCAACAAGCTATCAGAGACTATCAGTTACGCTACGGGGAGATTATCACACGGGATAAACATTAGCGCGTAACAGTTATCGGGTGCAAACATTAGTTTTGCATTATAGCACAGTCGGCGTAAAGTAAACCTTCGCTGGGCTGTTGTTAGCAAACAGTACTAGTCTGTAAAAGCTATACCAATATCAAGCAACTCTGAAGGGTTCAAATGGCGCGTCTCCACAATGTTCTGTCAAGGGAACTTAAATTCTTAAAATAAATCCCGATATTTTTCTGGCTGTCTGATAACCGTTCCCGCACGAAGGTAAAAGGATTAACGGTGTGCGTAAACGGCAGGACATAATGTAATTTAATGTAAACGCCTACTAATCCCAGTGCCCTAAATGGGACGAATCCGGAAAAATTAACAACTTCAGAAAATATCCCCAAGTGAAAACGTAGTGCCAATAATTCAGCGGGAAAATGGAATTTTGCAGGAAACTTTCCAGATTGACTCAAGCGAGGTGTGGTCTTCATTTATGTTACAAATCAAAATCGTTAGATTTGTTGGTCTAACGCAATTAGATATACCTTGTCTCCGATTTTCCTACCTCGATCCTCTCTTCTTTGCTTATTACATCTTCCTGTAGTTGCAAGGATTTCAAAAGAGCAATAGCCAACTGGATGGGTCTTTGCAAATCCGCTCTAGCAATAAGTTTGGCGAAAGGGTCTTCTAAAAGACGGCGTATTTCAGCTGACGCTTCTTGAGTACTCATAGAAGGCCAAGGCAAAACCTGCAAGTTAAAACCAATAAACAATTAGATTATGAGCACCTGGTGTCTATATGAGGTGATAGTTGCTGAGGCCGAAAGTAATCTAATTGTTTTAGTAGAATTTAACAGAAATTTGCTTCAGATAACAGTTTTCTATTATTTCTCGTTTAGAATTTAACTTCACCCAAAGAAACATCGCACGGACTGATTTGTCATTTGAAATTTGCAGTTATGAACGCACGCTCATCAGTTTTTCGATTGCAAACGATGAGAGAACCAATCAGATTCGCGGATTTAAAATAGAACACAGCTGAGTGGCTACTAGTGGTGGTTAGTCAGTAACTTACCTTCACATTTATCGAGGTATTAGCCCTTGAACCAATGGAACTTGTAACTACGGTCTCGATTGTCAAAGTATAATTTTCCATAGGATCACCTGGCGGTAAAATAACTTCTACCACAGTAGAGTATCGATAAGATAAAATGGTACTCAGGCCATCTGCTAGAGGAAGAACAAGCTCGTAAAGAAGTGGCGCGTTTGCGTCGTACCTGTTGGCGCAGGAAAGAGTGAAGGCTGTGCCAACAGCCACTCCTGATGAAGTGTTTGCGGTGCATGTCCCATCGGCAGGAATAGTGCTGGTTTTGAAAAGCCATACAGCAAAACCATTAGAATCTTCACCATTTACGTTTTCTAAATAAACAATTAGGCGGTAATCTCGGCCTGCAATTAGCATGTTAGGATTGATAACCAAATTGCTAGTATTAAGCGAAGTTCCTGTGATGGTCTGCATTTGATGAACTTCTGACCATGACGAATCCGGTGGATGTTTTTGTGAGAATAACGACCACTGATATTTCAGCTCAGTCCTTTCCTTGAAACAAGGAGAATTTGTACAGTTTGAGAACAGAACCACCCTGACTGCTGGAATGACCTCTGACCCGCAATTCATGATACAGCTGCAAAGTAAAAATAATACACACAGTTCAAGCTTGTGACCAAAAAAGCTCAAAAAGATATTTTTCAATGTTGCTATTTATAGTGGTCAGTGCGCTTAGCTACACCCAGCTAGTTCACAGTCATGCCACTTAAACGGAAAGAGACAAATGTATCAATTAAACATTATAGGCTTGAAAATCCCAACTGGCGGGAGGCAGACCAGTTGGCATTTACAAGCATGACCAAGGAGTTGAGCTAGGGTCTACTGAGAACCAACACAAGCTCAGTGTTCAGAGCGGGACTTAAGCCCACGACCTCGGGATTTCAAGTCCAGCGCCCTAACCACTCGGCCACGCTGCCTCCTCAAACGTTAGTTTACGCTTCTTTGAAATTTTGAGAGATTGTCTCTCGACGTGTAAGTTCATTGGAAACCTTTTAGCGATCCAGGATCAGCTAGCGTGCAACGAAATGCGAAAAAAAGAAATAAATAATAAATAATAAATCTTGGAATAGACCAAGTTATGCTTACCTGTGGAATTTTCGTTCTTAAGAATATGAACCTAAGAACACCTGGTTATTAAATGAATATGCAACTATTTAAATTTAAAGACACAACAATGAATGACATCAACAACGACATCTGTCAGACGCTTTCGTGAACAAAGGAAGAATCATAAGTATGTAAGCATTTAAATCTACTTACTTTATTTCGACATAGAGAGGTTCCCCGGCGACAATATGCATTCGTTGCACAAAACTGTTGCTCATCTTACTTGCAGTAAATACTGTAAGCTTGATATCGTAGAACTGGTTGACTTGCATTGGGCTGGTGTCCAAAAGCACGATTCTTCCCGTATCTTCTAAAGCTTGCTTTCCTGTTCCGAAACAGCCTATACTATAGCTAGATGCGTTGACGTCATAGAATTGTTCACCTTTTCTCTTACATGACCATGAAAATGTCATACCCCCATAATTTCCTGGCCCAAGATCTACATCACGGGACTGGGACCCGTCCAAATGTAAGAGGGAATTGTGTTTCCTTGAGACTTCTGGTCCGCCTGCAATAAGTGCAACGGGTGGGGAAGGCAGCACTTCCACGAAACCGTAATCAAGAAAATAGAAGTCTTGGAACTGAACAATATACTCAACCAAATAAATTCCAAGCTCGAGGGATGTTGCGTCGCTCCATTCTGAATCGAAGCCAACTGTTATGGAATGCGCTTTTCCTACACTAAACGGCAGCGATGTCACAGTGGAAACTTTCCATTCTAAGCTCACTGTACTGCAATTTGTATCGAGTTCTGCCATAAAGATGTATCTGTCCAGTTTTGTAAGTTTTGTTGATGTGTTAACGTTTTTATCGATATTCAGGATTCTGGCGATGGATCCAAAGACGCAAGATGAATTATCTGAAATAATAATAAAAAGAAGCAATGCTGGAGTGGTTATAAAAGAGACCATGTGAAGAGAATCAGTGCGAACAATGTGTTGTAAAATCAAAGAGATTGAACCTGTATTAGATTGACAAAGATTAGATTTAGAGGGGAAATCGCCGGTTTTTCATGCGGGTCTTCCATCCTGCTCGAAGTGGATTGGAGCTGTTGGTTCTTCTAAGGGAGGAGACCAGAGAATACCCCTCGGAAGGGTGTCTGGAAAACCCGAACAGCGAATAGTCGCGAATAGCGAACAGCGAATAGTCCCAAATAGCGAATAGCGAATAGTACGAATGGTGTGAATAGTCTCGAATAGCGCGAATAGTGGCGCCACTATTCGCACTTTTCGAGACTATTCGTACTATTCGGGACTGTTCGCTATTCGCTATTCGCGACTATTCGCTATTCGGGTTTTCCAGACATCCCCCTCGGAGCAAGGTGAGAACTAACAACAAACTCAACCCACATATGGCACCGGGCCGGAATCGGGGGTGGAACTGAACATGAGCCACAGCTATGCCATTGATTATATTTGAAAAATTTACTACATAGACAAAGATGTTGGCACGAAAAGATGGTAAGGATAACTATGATTACGGCGAAAAGAAGATCTAAAACAAACTATTAGAAAGTCTATTGTAATATGGGCTTGGCTATTCTTTCGAAGGCAAAAATGGAAATTGAAGTTTCAGTATGGAAACGTGTATTTAGTTTGTTGTAAGTAGCACTGAAAGAAAAAAGCCAATACCTTTGTCATTCGTGATGTTCAAACAAAAGAAAGATCCGTCGCCATTTATGCAGGTCTCGCCATAAAGGCAGGATTTCAGGTCAGACGCACATTCGTCGATATCTGAAAGCAAACACAAACAAGTTGGCATGTCGTCTCGCTTAGAAAATTTATATTCCACGTAGTTTACGATCGGCTTTGCACCAGATGCCTAATATACAACAAGTATAGCAATTTTCCACAGTGTAAGAGCTTTTGCACATATTCTGGGCGTACCTTGTGGCAATTTACACACCTGAGCAGACGAAACCATTGCCTGCAGTGCCACTGTAACACGAGCAAGTGTAAGATCCCTGTGTATTGGTGCACTTTGCAAGATGGGAACAATTGTGATTGCCTGTTTGACACTCATCCTGGTCTGAAAATAAGACAGAAATAATTGTTACATATATGCTAGTTGCTTCATTAGAACCAAACACATCTTCTTTTTCTGTCCTACAGGCTCTTTCCTCATTTGGGTACTGTATCCTTGTTTCCTTGGTGTTTGCTCTTTGGTTAATGTTTTAAGCTCTCTTTGCTTTTCATGGTCCCATCCAAGCCTTTCAAATACGCGGCTCAAATTATCTGTAGTATATGTGCCACATGGACCTGTGAATCTACTCAGTTTGTATTTTCTTTTGTTTGTCTCCACTTGACTTAATAACCCCCTTTCCCTTGCTTTTAAGAGCAGTTAATACAATAAAATATTACTTATATACCGGCAGATGAACAGTTCAAACTGAGAACGATCCTCTTAGGTCCCAGATTTTAATATCAGGTTAAAAGGGACAACAATAAGTTGACCAGTGCGTGAGCATCTGGGAATTCTTGGCTCTTGGTCAGAGTTTATTTTAAAAAGCTTTGTAGTTAGCCTACGATGCAGGCATCGTTTTGGAACGGAACGCTCGACAAACCAGGTTTTCGACGCTACCATCTTGGATTGTAATTGGATACTTGACCACCTCATTCCTACTCCCACGGCAAATCTCCCCTCGTCCCAACCCTCCAAATCGAAGATGGCGGCCTAATACGAAAATGTGCACTTGCGCGCCCAAAACACGCCTGCATTGCAGGCTACTTTGGAATCAAATGGCACTGAGCATGACTGAGATCGTCCGCAAAGGATGAGTGAGTGGATCACGACACAGAGAAAAGACTTCAAAGACGCACAGGCACTAAAACGATTAATACTTCTGTGTTCTTGCGACCAAGTGGGATTTTCCTCGAATCTCCACTCACGGTACAGGTACGTGTATGTAGTTTACTCTGATGTCTATTCAATTTTAAACAATCGATATCTACTCTACCGGTTGTCTTTACGGTCAGCCATGGACTGAGTGGGCCATCACCCTTTGAGTTATATCCTGACATCTTTATTTCATACACTGCGTTTTCAGACAGACTAGGAATGCTGGTCTCCAGAACAAAGGGCGGCACTGTTATTCGTTTCCATGAGCTTGATCCAGTAAGTCGGTAACGGATCTTGTAATACAGTAGTATTCCATTGACTTCGTCAGGGGGAATAGCCTCCCATCTCAACTGAATCTCGTCGAAACTGCTGCTGATACTCTCAACATTCAAAGGAGGAGATGAAGGAACTAAAAGTGAAGGCAATGTTTGTTACCATTATCTCAGTTAATTAATGTTCTTCGCTTATTCGGCTTATGTTCTGCTGGGATGTCCTTTTTTAAATTCAAGAATTAAAAATGCTTGCTCAATGGCATGGCTTTTTTAAACTCATGAAGGTAGAACCATTCAGACCTATCTGCTACCCCATGTTTTGCAAGATATTAACCGAGGAAACAGGAAAACCATCATACCAATTAACAGTGAAAGGATATGAACTTTAAGAATAATCTTTAAGAATATATAGGTAACTGGTATCCAAAGAGATGTTCTATTGTCTTGTTTTTTCTCCTTGTTTCATGTACAGATTTAAAATAAGAATTTACCTTTGTTTTAAATCCTTTCTTTAAGAGCGAAGAAGGTGCCTTTTACACCTTCTTTGCATCATCATAAGCACTGGCTGTTAATGACATTTAAGCCACAAATCTGTAACTGGGTTGCGACATTTCCAAGTCACGTTCAAGGCAGGGGGGATCCAACGACAGACAGGGTTACAATATCAAGTGCTCGAATGCCAGGCTTCCTGCATTTTACTTAGATCTGAAGCTGACTTCCGCCTAGTTTGTTAAAATTTCAGCCATCGAAACATCTCTTTTCCGAGTTACCCTTATCCAGATAATCACATTCGACTAACAAAAAATTAGAATAGCCCTAAGAAGTATGATATATTGTACATTAATAGTTTACTAGGGTCCATAAGTAAAGTTTATAGAGTCCAAATTTTCTCCCAGACACGCCCAGGTCGACATGCTGCTGGATTTTAGGATTCTTTTTGCGGTACAGGGTGCGATACGGTTTTCACCATATTAAGATCTTCTCTATTTTTGAAATATCTTACTTCGTTTAACAGTGATTTGTACCGACATAAATACTCCATTGTTAAATTGTAAAAATTAATCGTAGATTACCATCTTCGTCCGTCTTGACATAAAACGGTGCACTAAACGGTCCTTGTCCCTTTGAAGAAACTGCCGACGCCTGGACGCTGTAATTTGTGAATTCCTCCAGATCGGTCAAGTTAACCACTGACTGATCTTGTTGGAGGAATCGATCAATGCTTGGTGATAGAGGTTCATCAGCCCGTTGATAACGGACGAAGTATCCTTTAAGTGTACCATGAGCAAATTGAGAAGGAAGAGGCAGAAGGGTCACTTGGATGCTTGTTGAATTTAACATCACCGCTGTCAAATTGGGTGATATACTAGGAACTTAAGAAAATAGTAACACGATTAGATAACACGTGATGCTTATTCAAACTTTTTGCTTTGTTATTGCTTTATACAGGCTCTAAAACGGCATGCACGTTTTTCGATAGCATACAGGAGTCACCACAGCCATTTTTCTAAAACAAAGGGGTTAGTCTATAATAAAAACAAAGCATTTTGCTGAGTTGAAGGGCAAATGAAACGCGTAGCTATTTGAGGGGGACATGGGGGGTTCTGAACACCGCAACACCGCAAAAAAAAATTAACGAACACCTCATCACCGCAAGAAAAGTCAACGAAACACCGTCACCGCAACAGGTATTTTTAGCGTCATGATTCGTTGATCTACACGTAAAGTAATACTTTTATACCTCAACAATTTTCCACAAAATAAACACAGCACAACGCTCAGTTCATTGCGCATATCTCGATACTGCTGATACCTGTTAATCAGTTTTCTTGCTCTTGGGAAGAAACCTTGCAGGAAGCTAGGAAGCGGACGAAGAAAAAAGAAAGGAGCGTCGAGAGATGGCCTTTACTCCAGATCCCTCTCTTCTTTTACATGTACTTCACTCACTTTTCTTGGTGTACAAACCCTCTGACTGAAGCCCTGTCTTGACTGAAAGTATTGCTTTCCGGAGCTAGCTGCGTTTGCTTTCGATATCGATAATCGTTTGAAATAATAGAAGGTCAAGAAAGTCGCAGGACCTTGGAGCGGTTATAGACCGGTATCAGAATGACCTCTAGACGAAGCCGAATAGCAAAACGAAAAAAAAAAGTAAACGTGTGTAATTTACAAAGCTTCCTTAGCTTAGCAAATCTTCTTTCTTCCCTGCCGACGCGACATCTGGATATATTTTGTGGCCGGTAGTTTTCGCCACCTTTTCCTTTTTTCGTAGAAAAAAGCTGCGCAGTCAATAATAAATTATATTCTGCCTTGGCGCTTCCAGAATTTCCAGGATTGTTTCTAAACACTGAGCTCCGGCTGGCAGAGGTCGAGTTACTTGTCAAGTTACGTATAAAAGAAAACAACTTCGGATTGGCAGCCGAAGTATATTGAAGATTGACTAGACAGTGATGGTTTGTAATTTGTTACAAATTATTAACCTCAATGGTACGTGTTTGTCATAAATTAGCATGGATTAACGAAGTTTACATGCTAAATTTAGGTCAAATTTAGGTTTGAGAAAGATAAATCAAAAAACCCCAGCACCGCAAACCATTTCATTCCACCGAACACTGCAGCGTGAAAAACACAAATATCGCACACCGTAGGGTTTGAGATCACCGCAACACCGCAAGTTGAGATTTTATTCACCGCATCACCGCATTAAAGAAAAAACATCAACCCCCCTCTTATCAACTTAAAATTTATAAAGGTAAATTAACCTCCGTAAAGCGACGAAAGGCTTAACTTCGAAACGTCAGCTTCAACTTCAGGTTGATAAATAGCCAAGTGTTAATCTTGCTAACAAAGTTTGCTAAGTCTGCTTGCGGGTGATTGTTTTCGTTCCTTAATAGTATGCAAAAACATGATTTATCTTCCACTAGGCATTTTAGTGTGGTTAATAAATGATTTAAGATGAAAAAATAGTTGTGAAAAAATAGTTGTGATCAGCTATTATCTGAACACGTTCTCGCTAAATTGCATCGCCCTTGAGGCCCTCGATTGAACTCCGACACGCTTTTGTACACTGTGTCGTGAATGTGGAGAATTAACGTGAATCTTGCCGAACAGAGCTCAGAGAACACAAATATTGACATCCGTGTGAGTAAGCGATCGATCAAGTAAGCTAGTGAGGAGACAGATTTCTCCCAGCTGAGAAGAAAAACGCGTTAATTCCTAAGTGAAAGAGGGGTATTGTGTTACTCGCTCGCCGATAGAGCTTCAAAGCAGGATCTCGACAGCGTCTCGAGTGGGAAACAACGAACTAATCCACAAACACAGTCAGCACTTTCGACCATGTGCTTTCTTGTTTATTGCACTTATACCGCAAGGGCTTATGGGAGTTACAACTCTAGGGGGATTATGGGTCACGACCCTCACACTCTCCTCCCCTTAAAAAATGTGCTCAGTGACATTTCAAAACTAAACTGCTCACAATATCTCTGAGTCCTACAAATCCTACACGTAATACTGTTGGTAGACATAAATCGACTTCCCATCTGTGGGTTGCGCAGGTCCACAGAATGCACGATAAACAGCTAATCTTCAAGTTATCACACTTTGCAAAAGTGTGGACAGAAGTCCTTGTTCCTTCCATGATAGCACAAAGTATTTATAATGTCAATGCAGACATGTTCACTTGGTCCTATTTTTCGCTAAACAACAAAGATAAAAAAAAATGTTCTCATGCAGTGTCTTAGTAATGGTTTAGATATCCTCCTAGACTGTTCTAGTGATTACCAGCTAACTGGGTACAAAGGCATAGTTGGGAATCCATACTGTGGACAGTACCAAAGTGGTTGGTGGTGAGGTGCCATACCTAGCCACATTGGAGGCAGATTTGGTGCAGCTGAAACCATATGCATGTTAGTAGTTACTCCTGGATAGAATGAAGGCTGGCCAGGGACATCATACGTCATACGGACAGGTGGTCTTCTGATTCGTGGCTGTCGAGTTTCGACGGGTTGACTCAGGAAAATTAAGGCATGGGTCAGCAATTATTTTCCTCAAAACAGTTAGGGGGTGGTCTACGTTCTGAGGCTTAGTTCATAACAACATAAACTTTTGGGAGACAAATACATCCTCTAAAGTGATTATTTTTGAATTGTCAAACTTATGCAAATTAGGTCACGTGACCTGATACGGCCAAAAAACGTGGAAAATCTTTAAGGAAAAATGGGAACAGTTTGCAAAAAGAAGGCTTCAACAGAACTGGTACGGGATAAGTCCTAATGACAACAGCAAAGGAACTGTGCTTGGCAATTGTTGAATAGTTCATTATTTCTGGAAATAAACGGTTTCTTCTACTAGTACCCAGTCCCCCACTAAAAGTGATTTGTCTTTTTAAAAGTTCCTATTTACGTATCTTAACTTTTCCAAGCGTAGAAACGATGTATCTAATGACCCTAAACTCATGAAACTAACATCAAAGTTTAAGGACATAAGAAAAGTGTTCCCATTTAACAAAAGAGATTATTTGGCTTGAAGAGACCACGTGACCTAATTTGCATATTTTCGACATTCCAAATTGATACAAACTGTCAACCTTTTGACCTGGCAAAGTTTCATGCTGCTACAACTAAAGCTTCAAAAGATACACTACCCCCTAACTTTCCGGGTGAATAACTGGAGGCCCTTGCCTTAATTTACTTGAGGAGATCTAGGAGACTGGGACTGCTCAGGTTCTACATGAGGTGTGTACTCATTCTGCAAGTCATTGCCAGGTAGCTCAGGTTCTACTTCCAGTAAGTGACCAGCAGTACCATCGGTAGCCACAGAATCCTGGTTACTTAACTCTTCTGTTTCTGGGTGTTCAACAGTGTTACTCGGATGTTCGACCTGCAGTTGGTCAGGTGTGAAGGATGGGATGTCTTCATCATCGTCTGCCTGACTGACTGTGCACGTTGGTCGATTCAACTGCTTACTGAGCTGTGACGAAGGCTTCTGATTCCGCTGTCTAGCACTGTCTTTATCCCTGGGCCCTACATCAGCCTTTTCCACTGGCAGGTATGTACAAGGTAACAGTAAGTTGCGGTGCAGCACTCTTCTTTGTCCCAGACTCGGATCGGACTTCGTATACTGGGGTGTCTTGACCTTTTTGTTCTACGACGATATACACTTCATTTTCCCAATACGATCTCAGCTTTCCTGGACCTCCTCGTTCACTCATGTTTCCGACAAGCACTCTATCACCCGGTTCCAACACAATCCTACGCACCTTCTTGTCATACTGGGTCTTCCCATGCTGGGCATTCCGCTCTGCAGTTTCTGAGGCAATCTTGTACGCCTCTAACATGGCATTTCTCCACTTCTTGACATACTCTGGGTAGGAACTAAACCCACTGGGAGGCTTAAGATTGAAAATCAGATCAATGGGAAGGCGTGGGGCTCTCCCGAACAGTAGGAAGAATGGTGCGTAACCCGTGGCATCATTCTTTGTACAGTTGTACGCATGTACCACTTTATTCAGATGATCGCGCCATCTTGACTTGTGTTTTTCGGGCAGAGTCCGGAGCATGGATAGGAGTGTCCTATTGAATCATTCTACTTGTCCATTTCCTTGCGGATGATACGGTGTTGTTCTAGAGTGACGGGCTCCAATAAGTTTGTCCAAGTTGTAAAACAGTTTATTTTCAAATTCACCGCCTTGATCATGGTGGATTGCTTCTGGAAGTCCAAACCGCAAAATGAAGTCATTGTATATCTTTTCTGCAGCTGTTTTCGCAGACTTGTCTTTGGTTGCATAAGCCTGAACGTATCGCGTGAAATGATCCATAACAACCAAAATGTATTCATAACTCCCTGTACTTGCTTCAAGGTGGAGAAAATCCACTGATACCATCTGAAAGGGCGCTGTGGTAATGATGGGTTGCAATGGCTCTCGTTGTTTCATTGCAGGTGGTTTTTGTTTCAAACATCGACAGACTTTAGTAACATAGTGTGTTATGTCTTCCTTCATATTGGGCCAGTAGAACCGTGACTTAGCCAGGTCAAATACTCTTTCTACGCCTAAGTGGTCCATGTCTTCATGGAGTTCTCTAAAGATGGTCAGGCGAAGCTGCCGGGCTAACACAACTTGCTGATTCAGGCTCGTTTTACGGTACAAGATATTGTCACTTCCTAAAGATAGTTTGTTCCACTCAAGTAACATCCGCTGAACTTCACTTGATTCACCTTTATTCTCCTTTACTGAGGGACGTTTTCCTGTCTTAACAAGATGCACAACTCTACTTATCACAGGGTCTAATGCTTGAACTTGCCTAAGGTCAACGTGCTGCTGTATGCTTGGACTGTTGTAGTCATCATCAATGGCAGTTACTGAATCTGTCAGGGCTGTTAACCATGGAAGATCGCCTTGGTTTGAAATCGTACAGAACAGATGGCAGCTTGTACAACCTCAGAGCTACTTCCTTGACAACATGTTTGGATGTAGTCCTCAATGTTTAACGGCAGTGGTGACAATGTGTCAGCATCATTATTGGACTTCCCAGGACGGTATTTAATTTGAAACCTGTAATCTGTTTATTCTCCAACCCAGCGTAGACTTGTCGCATTCAGCTTGGCCGAAGTTAGTGCGTATGTCAAAGGGTTGTTGTCAGTATATACTGTGAACTCAGGCGCGTAGTACAGGTAGTCGCGAAACTGCTCTGTAATTGCCCATTTTAGAGCAAGAAATTCTAATTTTCCAGTATGGAGATGGTAGTTTTTTTCAGCTGGTGTGAGAGTACACGATGCATATGCGATGACTCTGATTTTTCCATCTTGGCGCTGATAGAGAACTTTTCCAAGACCATCCTTGCAGGCGTCTGTGTGGACAGGCTATAATTGGTGGTGTGGTGAGATATCCAATCCGTTCATTTAACGATTGCCGATGTGTTTCAGTCCACCTAATTGGTGTTCCAGATGGTAGTTGGCCATTCTTTTTGTCTGGAGACCTTCTAGTGGTATTCTTGGGTGTGACCCCTTGTGAAGGTTTATTCAACAGTTCATACAAGGGCTTAGCAAGCCTGGCAAAATTTGGGATATAACGACGATAGTAACCCAGGAATCCAACCAACTGTCTCACTTCACCAACTGTTGATGGCTCTTTTTCGGCAAGGCTGGTGACAGCAGTTATTCCACTGGGATCAACTCTGTAACCATCCCTTGAAACAATTCGCCCCAGAAAACAAATTTCTCTTCGGAACAGTTTACATTTGCGCGGTTTGAGTTTGATACCCTGTTGTCGAAGTCGGCGCAGTACCTTTCGTACATTTTCAACATGTTCCTCAAACGATTTACTGAACACAATGACATCGTCCAAGTATGGGATGGCTATTTCGTCCCTTAATTCTCCAACACAATATTCCATATACCTTTGAAAATTTGCAGGTGCGTTCGTTAGGCCAAAGGTTATACGCACCCACTCGTACAGACCCCATGGAGTAATAAAAGCGGTGTACGGTCGGCTCTTTGGTGAAATAAACCCCTGATGGTAGGCCTTTCCCTGATCTAACACCGTGAACCAAGAGATCCCACCTAAACTGTGCAAAGTTTCTTGGATCCTTGGGATCGGGTGTCGGTCAGGAGTGGTACGACGGTTTAATTCTCTATAGTCCACACAGACGTAAAGTTCCATCTTTTTTTTCTGACGCACACTACTGGAGATGAATATGATGACCGTGATTTTGTGATGAACTGCTTGTTGAGTAGATCTTCAATGTAGTGTTTCACTTCTTGATAAAGGGGCCGTGGGATTGAGACATAATTTCTCTGGACTGGTGTACTGTCTGACAAGTCAATATCCATCTGAAGGTCTTCTATACACCCAATATCATCATCATTCTTTGCAAATGATGCAGCTTCCTCTTTCAACATCTTCTGGACTACTTCCTGCTGTTGCATGGTTAGACCGGTCATATCAACTTCAGGGGTAGCGGCGTCTGACTCGGTATCTCCTTCTCTAATACCCGTACTTAAGTCATCAGCAAATTGAGATTCAGGTTCTTTACTATCACTGTCGAGGCTAATTTAACTTCCATAGGTGTAACAGATTTTATGAGTGGCAATCTACCCAGCAAGGTAAGGTGCGGAAGAGTAATATTGTGATCACTTGTGTTGTGAACTTCGATGTCAACTCGGGACACAGATCCTTTCTTAACAGTCTTCAATGTTTCATGTATCTTAAGTCCTGTTGGCCACTGAGACAGCTCATCAGGTTCAAACAGCACAGGTAAATTTGTCAACACGGGACTGGTGTTTGCCCTACATGACACTTTTATTGCTTGGCCACGTGGGATGACAGTGTCTCTGTTTGGCGTCCGTACACCACACAGGTAGTCATCATCTGAGGCTTGAATGAGATTAATCAAGGCTTCCAACTGACTTTCACCACCATCTACAAATGCTGCTTTGAGGGAACTCAGGATACCAAATCCTGAGGGTCATTCTCCTTCTTGACTATCCATTTTCACTAACTCTTCAATACCATTATAGCCCAGTATCGGCATTTCTAAACGATCAACAGTAACAAGAAATGGAACATGAACTTCTTGCCCTTTCTTTGTCGGTGATGGAAGTCTTACTCTCACGTCTGCCCAACCAATAAAAGGAATCTTGGTTCCGTTTGCGGCTGTGAGATCAAGTCCAACATTAATCAGTTCTGAAATGTCTTTCACTGCTGTTCCTGGAAGCGTTTCCTCCAACATTGCCTGCGTCATTATTGACACCTGGGCCCCAGTGTCCCAAAGAGCTGATACTTCGGACTCGTTCAAGAGACACTTAACGGTGCACTTTCTTCCAACTAGGTTAACAATCTTCGCATGTTGTGTCGGTGTCAGGTGGCTCACAAATGCCGTCTCAGTGGATTTGGGGTTCTCCCTTTGAGTTAGCACCTTTATAGCCTGGCATATATTCTTGTGGTTCGGCCATTGTCCCTTTTGGCATCTCCGAGAACAGTACCATACCACCTGGCATTGGGAACAGCGCTGATATAGGACTTGCATTTCTACTCGGCCACAGCAGTTACATTGGTGGGACGTATGTGAGGCGTCGGCTACTTCTGGTCCCGCACAAGCAGCCGGTTTCCGTTTAACGGCCGCTGTCCAGACAACTCACCAAAACGGCAACCAATGGCGTAGTGACTATCACTTCCACATTTGAAGCAATGATCACACCATTGCTCTCCCTTTGCAAGGCACTTTGAACACTTTGGTGGGCGCGGTCTCACTTCGCGTCTTCCTTGTCCTCTTCCGCTGCTCCATCTGTTTCTTCTTCCTTGTTCGGGCTGGGGGGTTGTATCAGACCTAGCCTTACCCTCGGTCGTAAGTGCTTCCACTGCAGCCTTGAGTTCTTAAAGTTTTGTTTTAGTACAGTCGGTTGACTTGGGGTCCTCTTTTGGGGTCGCTACTTTACCGGGAGGTACTTTAGTTGGTTCTGGTGATTCCTGACTGATCTGAGACACTGTAGGTGATTTGCCTTTCGATTGGTTCTTCAGTTTCTTTATCCTTTCTTCCTCAGCTGAGACTGCGACGTTGAGCTGATGAATTAATTCCTCATCCTCAACCAATGGATTGCTTAAGAATGGGCGGAGCTTAGTTCTAATACTGTCATCCTGGAGGCCAGTCTCAACGGTTCTGCAAAAGAGTTGCTGGATGTGACCAGCATCATACTTCAATGGGTCTTCCCCTTCCTGGCTTGCAAAGAGTATCTTCTGTCTCAAGTCAAGGGCTCGCATTAATAATGCTTGAGGTGTTTCTTTCCCATTTTGACAGATGGATGCTAAACTCTGGTACAATTCTGCAGTATTCTTAACCCCATAATTACTACGAAGAATCTTCATCAGGCGGTCAAGTGACAGATCCTTAAAGGATTCCAGATAACTTCTTAAAATTAACCCAGGACTGATGGCACGAATCACTCCATCCACAATCTCATGCTCTTTGTACTTTTGTTCAACACCTGTTTCAATTTGTTTCCGTAATGAACTGTAATACAATTTATCTTTTTGGTCTGGATCACCAATCTGGCTGGTAATCTTAAACTGACGTCGAAGTACACTCGTGGATTCAATAAGAGAATGCAAAGGGGATGACATGCCATCACCTGACTGTAAAACTCCTGCTTGACCTTAGCACTATCTACTTTACTCTCCGATTCCGTGGTTTTCTGTTTGTGCAAAAGCTTAAGTTGTTCGATTTCTTTCTTTAAAGAAATTAACTCACTGTTATCTTCTTTAACATCTTCGAGTGGCGGTGGAGTGTCGACCAATATCTCAACGATAGCTTGGAGAAAAGTTACTTTTTCCTCTTCCTGCACACCTGTTAACTCTTTCTCGATAACATTAGCGATTTTATTGATGATCGGAACCTTCGTTTTGTCCTTCAATTCCTCTTCATTTATCTTCAATTG